>NW_024609868.1:91307209-91559709 GCF_016920785.2 Ixodes scapularis | reverse complement strand
GTACTAAACACACACCTATATTGCGAGCCTGAAAAACGAAGTTCGGGCTCTCGAATTGCTCATGTTAGGGACAAAAATAAATGCTCCTTCATTACAACGCGTGTCAACTTCAAAAGAAAAATGAGGGCCCGACGCCTCTTCGATATCATGTTCTAAACAGATGCTTTTTTCTCGCAGTATTTTAGCAGATCTCCATGCGTGTGATGATTTTCGTTCGACACTAACGTATCGCACGCAAATACAATTTATTTTTATAAACCTGGTGAGTTTACTTAGCCCAACGATGCTCGAAATAATTACAAAATCAAAATCGGATCCTTATGCAAACGATTTAAACTGTTGCAGACTTCAGATAAGATCGACCAAAGGGTGGCTGGTCGACATTTTTAAATCAACTGATGTTTTTATATGACATTGTCTAGTGTCTGGTATAAACGAATCCACACTTAGTTTTGACCAGAAAAAAAATTTGGAGACAAGAAAAATCGTGAGGCAGGGAGAGGTGGACAGTTGCAATAACGCGCACTGATGGAGGGGGCAAGTTTGAAAGTGAATAATTAAAACAATAAAATTAGGAGAATTTTAAAACTTTTTACAAACAAGCTACGGGTACAACTTGCTTGTAATATAAAGTAATAATATTTTTTAAAAATTTATTTAGTTTTCTAAAAATTGCCAAACATGCCTGCTCGAACGACAAATGGCAAACTTTGGAGATCTGTATCTCATGAAATAATTTAATCATTATTACATAACTTGCAGACATTATTTTACTAATATATGGCTATTATTGAAAAAATAAATAAGGTATCTGAGTGACACAATAGTTACAATATATTTAGGCAAACATGGGAAAAAAATCAAACAAAGAAAAATTCCAATGCGAATAAAAAAAAAACACCACCTTCGATTTTTTTTAAATTTGGGTACCCTGTTATACTCTATTTCGGCATTCATTTCTATTAAAAACATGTTGCATCATTGCACTGTGAAAGAAGAAACAACTCCCCAAAGTAGGGTCCTTTTTCAAAGCCTACACTTAGCAGTGTCCTATACAAGAAGTGACTCTGAGTTCCAGTTTCATGAAACTTGCACAAATCTTTTATATACATTTATTCAGATGAGGTCATTGATAAAAAGAGCGATCGGTCACACAGTAAAAGGGAGGAGAAACTATATACAGCATTTTACATAAGCGTACAAAGTGGTATCATATTAGAGACTAATGATTTGAGAAAAGATGATGCAGTGTGAAGTTGTACCTTCCGGTATATTTTACATCTAGAGTAAAATAAATAACTTTACTTCCACACACAAAAACAAAGATATAATAGTAAGATATTTAGGTTGGCTGTGTATTTACGATTACAAACAATTTCAGGTGACGGATGTCATAGTGCCTAACTGAAGCAGCTTCGATGCTCTCGGTGTATGAATGAATCGTGGCAAGCCGATATATTTTATCCTGCTCGAGGATAACATTTTGGGATTTTTTTTATAGTGATCAGATAAAAATTATTAGTAACCACCAACAAAAACAGTAGGTTAAATACCCCGTGAAGAAAAATGTGATAAATAAGATGTCCCTGCATTCAAAATGAGCAGTCCTTGGGAAATCAAATTCGGCACTTTACGCTAAGGTTTTCCTCGCTGTACCCCTTTAATAAAGTTGCTTCCAAGCAGATCCGACTGTCCGTGCTCCATATACGTCACAGGTCCCTTCTGTTGATGACTTGCTGAGCCGCCACGCGTGCCAAGACTGAATGCCAGGGAAGGCGCGCACCGTCAGCCACTCTTCTTTTTTTTGTTCACAATACCGAACAACCTCATTTTCGTCCAGATATACAAGATGCACGCCTTTCAGTTTCTTTGATAGAACGCTCACCATTGTCCTGGCCGTCTGAATTGCGCTTACTGAACGTTCTCTCAGGTTGTTCAGCGTGGCCTGGTGCTTCACGAGTCCGCCAACTCCGTCACATGCATTTTTCCCATGTCCAGATGCAGAAAATAACCACTGGGCTTGTGGGCAATCGTCCTTTGCAAATTGGTGAAGCTGGTAGCGATTCTTGAAATGGCTGGCGGCGCCGTCACTTACGTACTATCGGGGAAAAATGAAATGCGAACAGAGGAGCGCGTGGCTCGCGGTACAGGCTGCGCCGCCTGGAAGTGAGCCTAGGAGCGAGGGTGCGTGGCCTACTCCGGCGTGTTCACGCCCCTCCCTCTGCACTCCCCAAGCTTCAGCAGTGCGCCTCTTGGTGCGCTGAAAACTGTCACCGCTATCTTTGCCTTCTCGGCGCGTGTGGCGAGCTTCTTTGCACCGCGCGCGCTGAGCCAGCAAAGATAGCGGTGATAGCTTTCAGCGCACTAAGAGGCGCACTGCTGAAGCTTGGGGACCGCCGAGCGAGGGGTGTGAACACATCGGAGTAGGCCACGCACCCTCGCCCCTAGGCTCACTTCCAGGTGGCGCAGCCTGTACCGCGAGCCACGCGCTCCTCTGTTCGCATTTCATTTTTCCCCGATAGTACGTCACGTACGAGTATACCGCAACGTTGTCTTCAACCCACTCCTTCACTTTTTCTAGAGCCAAGCAAGCGTGAGCGGCGTCGTGACACAGGTCCTCACTGATGATGGCAAAGCTGTTTGTAGATTTTCTTGTCGTAACTACACATGTAAATATCGAAACTTGTTTTTTTTTTTCCAGTGATATGCTTGCACTTCGTCAGGAAGCACGATGGTCCAGTTTTCAGCAAAGTCAAAATGAAAGACAATGCTCCCGCGTTGCATGCACTGTTTTTCATCGTAGATCGCTTTACCTTGCGTTTGCCGGATATGGTTGTGAAGTACCCAACTTCCAACCGTCACTTGGATGACATTTAGGAAAGTCTCAGGTTCCAAAGTTTTTTTCACAAGGTCGCCGGACTCCCATGTTGCAAGCACAATCTCTTCATCCTCCGGAATAACAAGTTCCTGGAGTGTAAGAAACTGGCCTTTTGGGCAGTGATCACAGTCTCCTTGAAGGCACAGTTCTGTTGCTGGGTCGCACAGAAATGCCGAGTTCATTTCACCAGTGTTGAATGTTGAGCCTGTAACGTTCTCTAGAGCGGCAATACAAAGATAATAATTGGCGCAGCGCACACAAACGCACACTTCCTGGTGTGGAATACATTGGACCCATCTAGGGCGCAACGAATAAAATTTCGTTAGCCCAACGCCGGAATCGGGATGCTTGTCTGTGTATATACGGAAGGCCTCTCGTATTGAGCGTGTCATGAAGCGCTTTGGCACGAACGTTTTCTCTCCGTTGAGCATGACAGAGATGACGTCCTTCTGGTTGGGACTTTGGCGCGAACATTGTAGCTCGTCTTTCGTGAAGTACTCTAGGGCAGCAGACAGGTTCTCAGGGCTCACCTTGCACCTCGTGTAATGATCCGGCTCATACCACACGCCATGCTTTTCCTTGAGTTTTCGGGATTTACTGATGAGGTACATTGAGGCCTGTGGAATCATCTTTTGAACCTCATTCTTCGTCAGTGTTGACGGCAGGAGTGTAAGCAGTTGACAACGTTCCCGGAGAGAGGTGGCGGTTTCAAAGGCCTGCCGAAAGTTGTCCACCCACTCAGTGCATGTGGAGCATGTTGGTTCGGACGACCCCGATGGTGCGTCCCTGTCGTACGCAATACGTAGCCTTGAGCGTATATTCTTGACAGCAACCTGCTCCAGTTCTGTCTGCTTTCTTTTGACATAGGCAGGCCTGTCCCGACTTCTTACGACGCTTGGTTGTCTCAGCGGCGACACATCTGTAGGTAGTATGCTGCGATTTAGATCTTCAATTGCTTCTTCAGCTGGCACAAATATGTCAGGGCACTGCTCTGAGCTTCGCATCGAGATCTCCTTAGTGATGTGCATGAAGCAATGGTAGCACAGGTAGTCCGTCGCACTCACTTTGGTGGAACAGTCAGGCGGAAGAATTTGCTTCAACGAGTTTAGGTCCAACTCGCCAACACTTCGAAAATTCCGCTGCTTTGGTATAGTCTTTTTGTGTTTGCAAAAGTAATCTGCACAAAACACTCGTTCGGAGCTCCAGGACGTCTTCATAATGTATACATAAATAATAGAAATTAAACCCCAACTGATGGCATATAATTGCCAAGTGAAAGAACTACTGGGTGCACAAGTGACAAGTCCGAGGCTGAGGAGCTCACTCACTGCAAAAGTACATTTGAAAAGAGAGGTCACAACTGAGGCTGTCGGCAAAGCTTGATCCACGTCAAAGGAAGAAAGAGGGAAAGTCTCCAGACAAAAAATTGTGGTCAGCGGCCTTCGAAAAAGACTTTCCGGAATCGCACTGTCGTCCCTCCACGCGCTGATATGAAAGCACCCGAGCTTCTACCACGTGGTTCATGACACAGCCTGAGCCATGTCGGCGACCGGTTCGCGAGGGGTTGGCGGTGGGGTTACGTTGATGGTCACTCGGATTAGCCCTTGCTGTACTGAGCTACCGCCCGCAGTGCCTTATCGCCGGCTGGTGTCAACAACGAGAACACACACACCCTGTCTGCACCAAAACTACAAGCGTTCACCGCACACGCGTCGCCGCCGCTTTTAAGCTTTTGTGAAATTGCTTTCTTTTGCCGCGGAGAACCGCCTTATCTTAACTACGCGCCTGAAATCCTTCCAGGCGGGCGCACACAATATGAAGCGTTTCGAGAAATGCCCGTGGAGTAGAACTATGGGAAAATTCGGAGCCCGCGATGTCGATATCGTCGCCGTTGTGTTAGTACGCCGTCGCGTACTGCAGTCCCCCGTTGGGGGAGGGGGGGAGCGGTCTTACTACGATAACATGGCGACAGCGTTTACACTCTGTGTATTTACGCGAGGCTCGAGTATTTGGGGATAATGCTGCCGGTTGGTGTGCCCCTTTGTGCCTGATATTATCGCCCGTGACGCCAGCGAGTGAGATGGCGACAGGCATGACTGCTCAGTAAACAGGCGTCGGCGGCCATGTTTTGCTGGTTGAATCGAACCCCCTTGTCCTTGACAGCGAGCGGGGAAATGCGAAAAAAAGATTGTATCGGCCGTTTTGCCAGAACTAACGACGAGTGTCGTCTGCGGTTTCCGGCAACTATTTTGCCATAATCGTGAGCTTAGCGAGGAAATGATTTTTGCTAGCCACAGAACACTACCACGCAGAAAGGGAATGCTTGAACATGTTTTTGTTCTGGATATATATCAGGGATATATATGAGAGAGAGAGAGAGAGAGAGATGAAGGTAGAGCGGAAGAGGGAATAGCATATAGTGTCGCAGGAAAATAAAGTAAACAAAGTTCCTAGTGGCCGATGGCTGCATGATCTTTTCTCGGATCACTAGTCCGTAATATGATACCTCTTTGTACACAGTAGTTTCTCCTTCATTTAAGTGTGTGAACGATTTCTTTAGTTATCATTGGCCTCATCTGAATAAAAATGTATAAAAGATGTGTGTTGGTTTCATGAAACTGGAACTCAGAGTCAGTTCTTGTGTAAAACACTGCTTAGTGTAGGCTTTGAAAAAGGACCCTACTTTGGGGAGTTGTATCTTCTTTCTCAATAAAATGATGCAACATGTTTTTAATGGAAATGAATGCCGAAATAGAGTATAACAGGTTACCTAAATTTTAAAAAAATCGAGTTTGGTGTTTTTTTTTTTATTCGCATCGGAATTTTTCTTTGTTTGATTTTTTTTTTCCATGTTTGACTAAATATATCCTAACTATTGTATCACACAGATACCTTAGTTATTCTTTAAATATTAGCTATATATTAGTAGAATAATATCTGCAAATTATATCATAATGATTAAATTATTTCATGAGATACAGACCTCGAAAGTTTGCCATTTGTCGTTCGAGCAGCCATGTTTGTCAATTTTTAGAAAAATAAATAAATTCTAAATAAATATGATTACTTTATATTACAAGCAAGCTATACCCATAGTTTGCGCCTAAAACGTATTAGAGTTCTCCTAATGTTATCGTTTTAGTTATTCACTCTCAAACGGGCCCCCTCCATCAGTGCGCGTTAATGCAACTGTCCACCACCTCATGCCTTACGGTTTTTCCTGTCCCCAAGTATTTTTTCTAATCAAAACTAAGTTTGGATTCGTTCATACCAGACACTAGACAATAACATATAAAAACATCAGTTGATTTGAAAATGTCGACTAGCCATCCCTTGGTCGATCTTATCTGAAATCACCCATATACTTCAGTCATTCCGTGTGCGTTCGTTTTGCGTTTGTCGCCTGCAGCAGGCATCTCGAGACGCCTCGAGGACCGGAAGTTGTCGTCGCACATATTTCAGGAACGGACGATTCTCGGCAAACTTCTGTCAAGGTAAGTGTGAAATCTAGGCTACGTATATCTATTCTTTTTAGACGTTTAAATTCCACGTCCGAGTTTTGACCGATCGTTCTTTCTGAGCGACATTCAGTCTCATGTATTCGTCCATAGCAAGACCCCTAGCAACGGTTTGTTTCGAGTGGTGATGTCACATTTACGGGGTCAATTCACTCGGGAACTGAGGACCAGAGATGCCAAGTGACAAAAAACACATCCAGCGAGCCTAACTCTGGCACTTGTTTGCCGATTTTAAGCTAAAATACAGGCTGTCCCCGAAACAAATGAACAGTGTTGTTTCAATCGCCGAACTAAACTACGCTTTACAGAACGCTCAGTCTCCATACCCAGATGTAGCGCTACTGGTCCGGACCAGATGCCAAAGTTTTCAAACGAGTCGTTTTTTATTTAAAAGTTATAACATTTTCGGAAACTTCCGATAGAAACAATATGGCGACCCACAAAGCCCACGAATATATGGGCCTGAATGGCGCAAACTACCAATAAAACCCCCAATTTTTTATTTAAAAAATCACCTATAACTTTTGAATAAGGTATATCGGCTAGCTCTAAGGACCACTAAGGCTACATTTGGACAGAAACTTAGCGTTCAGCAATGCGTAATTTTATTTCGGTGGTAAAAAGAAAAACCAGTTAAATTTTTTATGGACATTAGTAAGCGGATTTTGGACAGAGAATATCAATTTTTGCTATATCTTGACTTTCTTGGGCTTTCAGGGTCCTGAATTGCTAGAAAAAAACGAAACTTTTGGCCCAAAGAATAGTACGCTACAAGGGATACATCATTTATATGAAATGTGGAAGTTGATTAATCCTATACATTACCCGTCTTATGAATCAGCCTTTGAAATACGCGTTTGCTTTCAAAGGTTCACCTGCGACAGACGGAACGCACATAATCCTCAATCTTACCCGAGAGAATCAGGACAAAAAGGTCGTGCAGTAAAGCACGAAGAGAAAAAGAAGCGCAATAGAATATACCATCCAATCTTACCGTAGGAAGTCTGTGGAAATCGTTACTTTAACATGGCAACCGTCCGTCCCGCTGCTAGGAAATATTTTCCACTTAGCCAAACATGCCGATGAACTTTTGAGTGTTTGAAAAGCATTCAGGCCAGAACTTCTTGTATGTGGGTTAATGGTAGCTTACGTTCGCACGCGAAATCATGTGCCAATAAAAAAGCGACCGTAGTTTCCAGGAAATCTACCCTCGGCAAAGTGGCACTAATCGCCTCATTTTATTTACAGCGTTATCAAAGCTTAGATGATTCCATTGGTTCCGGCAACATGAATTAAGATGAATAGAGATGGGAGAAAATTGGCTTGAAGGTTAACGTTTAAAAGGCTTGCTCAAGCACCGTTTTCTTACGTTAGGAAGCTTACGTAGTGCTTACGTCGGTACGACCGCAAATCAGCGGCACATCCGTACTTCCTGCGAAGCGTAGAAACCGGTTAAAGCAGAAGCTTGACACGCCGAATACGAAGCACGGATGCGCCGATGACTTGCGGTCGTATCTCGTCGTAAACGTAAGCTTCGTAACGTAAAAAAACGGTGCGGGCTGTGTGAAGAGCACGTGAAGAGTGACGCTGTCAGAGATCGTGTTCGCAAAATCGCTGTTCTTTTATAATGTATGCACTCTAGACGTTGAACACGTCAGACGTCTATAAGCACTCAAAAAGAAATAAAAAAAAAACAAAAACAAAGGATGGTTTGGGGGAGGGGGGGGGGGGGGGGGGTTCTCCCCAGAAACTTTGTATGTGGCGTCATTCACAAGCTACGCAGACTAAGAGGAACGTCGACGTTTCGTCCTTGTAGACGTCGGAAGTCTACAGCTGTCGTAAATTTCCTTCAATGCCAATCGACGGGCGAGTGAGGCGTCAGGTCCCCCGCACCCTTTGAAAGAGTGCAGCGGATCTTTCGATAGATTACAGCAATCCCAGGTAATCCAGCGCGGCAACCGCATCACGTGACTATACGCCCCGCGTATCGCTGCGCCCCACCCGAAAGTCACGCCACACTCACACCGTTATTTGATTGACTTCGATGGCTCGTAGCGTCTTGCGTGGTCCATCGTAAGAGCAAACGGAGTTGTATACTCTGTTCACCCCCAAGCTGGCATTACGGCGGAAGATATGCGTGCTCGTTGGACCAGTTGTGACATCTGCCTTTCGCCAGATGATTAGGCTCCATCCCGCCCATGCCCACGCGCAGACAGCGGGGTCAGGTAATAAAAGAAGAGAGGCGCTCGATTGGTACGGCGAGTGGACTATAGCTTGCACTGGAATGTCAGTCTTAGGGGTGAACGGAGCATGGACGGTGATGCTCCGCCCGTGTTGCGTACTCGTTTCATAGTCTCTTTCAACGTCTTGCGAGAGACACTAAGCATGACACGATTGCAGCGTGGGGAATCACCGTTGCTCCAGGATATGTTGCGCTGTCGGCGACGACGACGTCAGTGTCCGCACAGGGCGGCCTCGTGGCTGTTGTGGAGCAACGGGGAAATAGACGCTGCTCTTGGAGGGCATCCTGTCTCGTTAAGAGGAAGTCCGAGTCTGTGGCTCTTCTCGCGTGACCCGAATCTTTGATGGAACTTGCGACTGCCGAGGAAATGGCTATAAACGCGGTTTTCGGAAAGAGAAAGTCAGTGTATAGGAAAGAAAACGGCCAGAGTTGTCCCTGCAGACGTAATAACAGTAATTTTATTTTTTAGTGTCGAGAGAGTGCACAAACCTAAAAAAAAAAAAAAAAAACTTTGTGTAAGGAAAAGAAATAGTGCGAAAGTTAGTGAAATAGCTATATGTTTCTATTTTGGGGTGCACATCTCTAATTATAGGCGTCTTTAAGATTGGTACGTAACTAAAAAAAAGTGTAATATTGAGTTATGCGTCATTCCAAAATATACTTTAAATTAAAGACGCGCACCTCAAATAGGCCTCCTTCAGAATTGCTCAAATAAGTCTGGACCCCTCGAGACATAAATATTGCGTTTATTTTTGTTTCATCGAAGCTCATTTCGTGCATTACGTGTCCTGTCCAGGCATTTGCAAGTTGTTTTTGTGGAGTTCAGTATCCCTTCAAAAGGGTACCTGCAACGGATCAGTGGACCAGCAAGTCCAGATTACTGAGGCCGCCCCGAAGCGCCAAGCATTAAAACAAATCTGACGTATTTATGAACCACCTCATATCAACAAGAAGGATGTTTATATATATATATATATATATATATATATATATATATATATATATATATATATATATATATATATATATATATATATATAAATAATAACGAGCTTAAACACATGTTTTCACTACCGTGCGTCCTACTCACAATACAAAAAGCCTTTCAGTGCCCAATTGTTGTGAGAACCTTCCAACTTTTGGTTGGGTAGCAACTTGTTCTTCTCATATCTTTTTCTTTTTTTAACAAAAAATGTGTTGAACGGCTAGGATTTACGTGAGAAGAGTTACCCTAGAGTGTAAAAAAACTGTTACACGCAGGCTAAGGCAATATACAGCCTACATTAGCCCATAGCAGGCAATGCATAAGCATACAAAACACGTAGAAGGTATACTTCGACATAATTAAACGCACTTAATTGTAATCGGCCATAATTACTCGTCATTGTCTCAATGTTCCAAGTGGCGCCACTAAAATCAACAGCCCGACGCCTTCATTCGGCGCCAGAAGGAGGGGGCGATGGCAAGTGCAAGCTTCTGGACTGAGTATGACTTACGGTATATAGCCTGCGGTTGCATGACGACTGCGGACGCTTGAACCTGGCTCCCGAATCACGAAGCGTAACTCTCAACCAGGTCTCAAGGCTTTATGAGACCTGATTAAATTTTAACTTCTCTAGTTGTTGTTTTTTTTCTCATGCACCCGGAGAACACTTCGGTGTGTAGTGTGTGCAAAGTTCACGGTATCACACAACGCTCTCCGTAACCAAGCTTAACAAATCATAAAGCACGCATGATACACGCAAGAAACATTCTGTCCTCCACAAGTTTGTGAAAATTATCGTGATAATATTTTTATTTATATAATAATTTGTATATGTATATACATATTTTTTTTTGTTCTAGCCATAAAACGAAATATAATTTTATTTCACTAAGAGCTGCCAAGAATGCACGACGTTGATAAACTATATGAAAAACGTCAAATTGTGGGGTTTTACGTGCCAAACTAACGGCGGGCATCTGGCACGCCCCAGCGGAGGACTGGGGATCAATTTAGACCACCTGGGGATCTTTTAATGTGCAACCGAAAGCTGGGTTACCCGGCGTCTTCTCCGCAATTAGCCTCCGTCAGATTGCGGGCACCTCGGCCGGGATTTATTTATTTATTTATTCGAACCCGCCACATGGGGATCCGTAGGCCGACTATACGAAAAACGTACTACACCCTAAGAAAATTTATAAAAACTAAGACTGTTCCGTTTATCATAATAAAACTTTTTTTTAACAACAAACATAAAGTGGAAAATGCCGAAAGAAAGAACGTTAAAGCCCGACTACCAGACTAGAGATTCTGCCAGGCAGAAGATCCACCTCACCAAGGGGGAGGAGGAAACAGCCAGTGGTGGGCAGGGTAGAAAGGGGAGAGGAGGAATCGGGAGAAAAGTGGAAAGCGCGAAGTGTACGTCGGCCTTTAAGAGCAAATAGAAAATTGATGGAATCATTTTTTTTTTGTACCAAACATGAGGAGGCCACGAGAAATTATGTACCTAAGATTTCCAATTAATTTCCCGAGGAGTAACTTGAGATTAGATCCCCCAAAATAAAAAGAAAGCTGTCAGAAACGTGGATACTTGAAGAGAGTAAAAAACACCCCCTAGAAAATGGGTTCGCTTCGATAAGTTGAATTGCACACGTTAACGACGTGACGTAAGTTGCGCCAAAATCCAACGTATCATATACATTACTGCTGCTTAATGAATGAGTGGAATAAACTGCAGAACGACATATTTCTGGAGCTAAAAAAACTACATTTATCTTTTAATGGGGAGGTCTAGTGCAAGTTACATAATTCTCTAATAAATAAAAAAAAATGCAAAGGAATATGTCACGTCCCACGAACGAGCCAATATATGGGCTTATGGGGGTTTACATTTGAACTGTATCTAAAGAAACAAATCAATATTGTTTTTGTAACGTAAAAAAAAAAAGAAAACCTAGAAAATAAAGTATGTACACACTGTCTGAGTCATGTTTGTTCCTCTTATGACAATCCTGTAACACTGGTCATAAAAAACCCGCTCTTTCGTTTGGAGCGATTCACCCTTTTTAATTGTAGAATAGAGTGCCGTTGCAGGAAACACCCTTCACAGTGTGTAGGGTGCGAAATGGTGCAAAACACCCTTTTTCGCACCCTTCAGTGAAGTAAGGCGAGCACCCTTTTCGAAGGGTGTTCACGACCTTCAAAAACAACCTCGTTTTACCTACTATGTGAAATACTTAGGGCTGGATGTCGATTAAAAATTTTACCCAGATTATTCATCACCCTTTTAGTAGATTAATTAATCGTTTAATCAACTTCGCTTATTTCCATGTACACTACTTTGAAGAGAGCAAATTTACGCCTCTTACCTTCAAAGTTTTCTTTTTCTTTTTTACAGCGATAGCGGTAACGAGCCTGTGTCGCAGAAATCTTGGCGTCGGTTGCGTGACGGGAAAATCCTAATTAGGTCGATAAGGTCATGACGTCAGAGCCACGTGACCTCGCGCGGGAATTTCAAATAACCCACAACGTTCACGTGAAACGTGACATCACGCGTGGAATGAAATTGATCAAAACGCGACATGTAATACGAATTCAATGTCGCCGCATGTCTCAAATGGTTTAAGTTTATAAAGTAATTCATGTGCATTAAAGAAAACAATTTAAGAATTTTAGGCCTAGAAGAACCCATGAGCCTTCGGTGGCGAGTCAGACACGCTACTTACTACGCCACGTAAGGCACGCTTGCACGGCGTGGGAACGCGCGGGAGTTCATAAGTTTATATGCGTGCCCGTGAAGTCGAAATGAGACGACAGCAGCGACGGGTTTCAAGAACAGCCCAAAGAGACTTCCAGCTTATTTTCCATTAGTGGAAGCAGAGAGGTTCGTCGGTATCTTCCGGCAGGAACCAGCTCCTTTGCTTCTTCACAGTAGTCACTGCTGCGCTAAACAGACACTCGCATGGCGTTGAAGTGATCGTTCAAGATGTAATCTTCTCGTCTTGCAGTTGGTTGTAGAGCTCTTCCCTGCAGCTGACTTTAAATCTAAACTTCAGCTAACATTTACCCTTCATACGGGTGTACTCTTCAGCGTCTTTGCAATGTATATAATGCTGAAGCAAGTAAAAGTGGCTCAGGACGCGCCGCGCCTCTTCCTTCTCAGGGGACTTATGAGTTTCAATTTAGCGTTGCTCATGTGTCCTCAAACCAACCAACGGCAGATCAGGACGCTCGTTGAAGGAAGGTACAAGGCGTAAATAATTGTTGTCCCCGAATTCTTGAGTAGAATAGAAAGAAACAGACGATATATGTCGTGATTTTGATCTTTTTGGACTATACACCACCTCATCCCAAGATGGACTAAGCGTCGAAGTTTCGGGCCGCAAGGTCCAATCACGAGCCAGATAGAAATACGTGCTATGTTGCTCCAAAGTCTGTATAAATTTGTCGAAAAAAAAAAAAAAACTTCGTCTGTAATCGACGGTTCGAGGTTCAGTTACAGTAGTTAAGGCATATTCCAGGTGCGTTTTACTGCTCCACATCTACCCGATAATATAGCGGCAACGTCGGCAACGTACCGTTGTTCTGTAACGCAGCGGGGTCATCAATGGAAGTGACACGTTTGCGGTCAAAATAGCTGGCAATTCTCCCGCGGCTTTGGAGATCCAGAAACTACGTGTATTTGACGACGGTATGTTGGCAGAAACTGAACTTCCTCCGTGCTGCTGTCTGGGCGCAAGTGGCTGCCACAAAATCATGCAGGCGTAGAAGCAATCCCTCATTGATGCTCAAGACCTGACGGACAGGGATTGACGACTCCTTTCCGTTCGCTCGGGAGCAGTGGGTGAAAAGAAAGGAGCTGTCGATTCGTGTCCGTCAGGTGACACATGAGCGATGAGTAAACACGACACAACTATCCACCTGTTCAAAAAATAAACCAAACTTCCTATTTACCCTCATCAGCATTTGCAGGAACCGCAGGATGACCCCATGTCCCAGATGACCTGCTTTATCCTTCGGTATAACACGGTATTGAAAAAAAAAATTATTGGGAAGATTTTTGATTGCAACTAGTAACTGGTCGTTCAAAACAAAACCCCTCGCCTTTTTTTTTTTTTTTTAACCATCGGTCTTTTCCTTTTAAAACGCCAGTAGGGATCTCGCTCTATCGTTATCGCGTTTCCTGAATAGCAGAAGTCTCCGTCAGGTAAAGCCGACGCTGTTAGGCATCAAGTTTCGGAGTGAGGAGAGCTGACATCGGTACAAAAGGCGCAACGAGCCTGCTATGCAGTGATGGTACGCACGATTATTCCACTATATCCGCTGTTATTTGCGTTAAGGCCAAATCACATGGGACGTTTTTCCCGCGCCTCGTCCGCGTCAGCGTAAACTCGCGTCAGGTGCGGCGCTCCGTGCCGATATCTGTCCCGTCCAGATTTCGGCGTCGGCTCGCGCGTGGCATCGTTGTGGGTGACCTCGAGCGACGCGCGCCGACGCTAACGCGGGCTAAGTGCGTGAAGAAATAAATAATAAAAACGCCCCATGTGGTTGGGATTTTATAGTCGAAAAAAAGGACGAGTGAAAGCGGTTGGGGCCAACCGCGGCGTTAAGGATGATCCACACACTTGCGTCGAGTCCGACCGACTGCGAGGGTTGTTATAGCAACAGCTGCGATGGCTCCGTCAAAACGGGCTAAAAACCGGTTTTCGTTGGAGCCGACGCAGCTGTTGCTATAGCAACCCTCGCAGTCGGTTGGACTCAGCACAGTTGTGTGAACCGTCCTTTAAACGCCGACGACCAGACACGAGACTCTGCAAGGCAGAAGATCCTCCTCACCCTGGGGGAGGAGGAAACAGGCAACGGTGGACAGGGTAGAAGAGAGAGAGGAGGAAGCGGGGGAAAAGTGGAAGCACAAAACTAGTCGTTGGTCTTTAAGCTGTAAACAATGACTGTACGCGAGGCAATATACCGATGTCACCAAGAACTGCACAGGCGCGCGTATTCCGAAAGTGGTGCCGCCGCCATGCATGGTACTTGTAGGCATCGCTTTCCGGCTTCCTGGCTGCATAGGGCTTGTTGTGCGCGTACATCATCGTACATGATCGTTTGCGATACCCCGGTATCGGCCTGGATTTTCCTGCATGTTTGCATTTAATAAGATTGTGTTGTGATACCTTATTAGTTTGTCAGCAATAGAAGTAAAGCAAATCGCTTTGTCGTCTGCTTCGTCGTCGTCTGTTTCTTCGTCTTCGTGAACGCGTGACACCACTGCATACACGCGTAAATTCCATTTCGGCCACAGGAAAAACAACAATGCCACTACACCAGCACTCCGGCTGTTCGGATGTCTCAATGAACTTCGAAACAAGTCAACATCTATAGTTCAGTAGCAAAGATCACGAAAATTCGAGGTACCATCGGCTCGGTGTAGCACAGCGGAACATCATCAAATTTGTCGGTGGAAAACTGAACACTGAACACTAAGCTTGCCCATAAAGTTTAATCGACAATAAAGTAAGAAAAGCTAAATAGACTTTCTCGGGGAGCGATGTTTTTTTTGTTTTGTTTTTTTAAACTACGGGAAGGAGACAGCAGTTCATCTTATTTCAAGTGCATGATACATATCGGGAATCGCTGCTCTCTTTTTAGCGATTGTCCTGATCTTTTGAAGCACAGTGGTGCTTTAAAAATTTCATCGCAATAACAATTATAACCACTAAAGTACATCGACCAAGACGTGTATTAAAAAACGGCCGCCGCAAAGCAGTGAGGAGGTTCCGATTGACATAGACCAACGGATAGACCACCATACGGAGCGAGTGCTCAGGGAGATTCCAACGTACGTAAAGCTTTGGAAGGCATCACCGTACATCGTGCCCTGTAATCTTACACTCTTCAGCTAACGTGCAAGATGGTGGATTTAACTTATGAAGCAAATCGCGAAACAAATCAAAAAATGCTTTTCCTTCTGTCGCTCTGACCGGCTATGTTTACCTTTCTTAGCCACTCTTTCCGGGGGCTGCTTTCTATTGGAAAAACATAAAATCCGATGTGTCTTTGCCTGGTGCTTTTTATTGGAGAACTGTGGCACGTAACAAGTGAAGCCACCCATCGAAAACCCGGTTAAATGTCTCGTGCTAACCCGAAAACGTCAGAACGCCGGTCGTACAACGCGGATTGACGCGGCCGGAAAACTGAGGAGAACCGCATGTACCACAAAGCACTACGGCAGCTGTGGCGTCGCGCAACTCCTGGTGAGATCGGTCTATTGCGAGTCAAGAACGCGCATGCGTTGAACCCTCTGCGAAAATCACACTCCCGAAGAGCAATTGCCTTGCGTGCGCACAAAGTATCTCAGCTCTCGTGTCAGCGTTTACACCTTTAACACGACCACATATTGCGAAACCATCACGTGAAAAAGTAAGGCATCTAACTTGAGGAGCTACCCTCAAGAGCAACCTATTATAGGATGATACCATATAGTTCACTGCTGTACTGTTGTGACCACTGAGCGTGCTGAAGACGGAACAAAATACAAACATAGATAAGTTTATTGCTTTCATACAGAGAAATATATGCCATATGAGTAAACTGTCTGAAACAAAATGCGGACACTAAAAACACACACAAAAGCACAAAAATATGATGACATGCGAAGCTAGAAGCCGTTGTTTACTGTCATGTATTCAAGACCCTGTACTGACATAGCCTGTTTTACTCCTTGTCATTAGGCTCAAACTCTCGTTTCAACTGGCCTATTTATTCGGCCTTCTACACTGCGTATGGCCAAGCATCTTACAAAAACGGCGTCTGATATTATTCAAATGAATGATGTGCTCAAGGATTTTTGCTACGTCATCATTGCCACCAGATTATTTGTTTTACCTTAATGTCCCGTGAGAGGCCGCAGCCTCGAAAGATAACCCACCCCTAAGTTTTGGCAAGATTTTATATCTTAAAAAAAAAAAAAAAAAACGAAGGATAGTCCACTTTTAGTAATTGCGGGGCCCTGACAAATGGTGACCTTGGCATAAATTGAGTTACTTAACCTCGGCAGGAAGTTAGCGAATATCGTTGACAGTGAGGAACAGTCATCCTTGATTCATCACCCCTCCCTGCAATCACAAGCTTTGAAGCGCACAAAATTTAAAACTATCATTTTTTAACCTTTTTTTTATCGCAGATTGGAAGTTAGTAAACAAGTTGTAGGAAAGCAGCACTGAAAGCCACCCCACGTCTTAAGCGTGCGCAGGCCCAATACTCCATTCACCCTTTCACGTGATTGGAGAACCAAGCTACGAGCCCCTCGCACCAATCCTGTGTTTCTAACATAGTCTTGTCTCGCTAATATGCACCCCGTTAATGTGGATATCCGATATATAATCATATTTTTTTGTCCCATTACTACGAACTACTCCTAATATCTACACTTTTTTTTTTTGGGGGGGGGGGGGGGGGGGGAGGGGACGGAGGTGTCCATATTAACTACAGAACTCAACATATACTTTCCCAGGGGAGGCAGGAGACAAGCTATAGTCACATGGCATTTGGTGCAGGTGCGAACTGATACATGGCTTACATTGGGAGATCCGTGACCGCGTCCCGTAATGCCTAAGCGGAGAGCAAGTCGTCTGTTTCTTGCGCAGGGGTTGCGGTGACGTCAGAACGACTTAGAGTTTTGAATGGCTTTGATTGGAAGGGTAGTGGGTAGACCGCAATGCTAGATGCCTCGAGTTATACCCACTGTTTTCTTCAATCACACAATGAGAGCTGGGCGTTCTGACATCATCGCAACCCCTACGCAGGAAGCAGGCGAACGTGCGCTCCGTATTCACTAATTATGCTCACGCTACTTGCTTCGCCATTCGTTCCTTGGCTTTCTTATCGGCTCATGCCGCAATATCGCCGACTGCGGAGCGATGATAAGGTGCTCGCAACGCACCATGCCCTGCGTTCCTTTACCTGTCAGTGACCATAGACATCAAAGGATGGATTTCACGTGTGCGCGTTTGGGTTGTTGTACTGTTGAGAACGGGGAAGAGGGCGTGCCTATAGGCGCATTATTAGTCTCCCTGTGCGACGAGGAGACTCGCGTAGGCCTGGAAAAGGGAATGAAAAGGAGGGAAGAGGGGTGGGAATTTTAAATTTGAACCCAAGTTTCAGTCAAAGTATGTATTGCTTTAGGGGGATTGAAGTGACCGATATGTGGGAATAGACGCTCCGCAGTCGATACAATCGATAATGTAGCGATAAGCTAAATACCTGTTGTTAGGCCCGTCGATCGCAAAGTCTCTAGAGGAGAACGGTAGACGAATTCCGCCTTTAGCCGTCCTTCGGGAAGGAAGAAAAGGCGATTCTCGTGGGTAGGGTGCTCAGGAGCGAGCGTCAGGACTGATCGGATAGAGGACGCTCAAAGAACATATGATGAATGGTTTTACGTATAACACAGGCGGCACAGTGCGGTGTCTTTAAGTTTGGATAATTTGTGTAGAGGTTTTGCAGCGTAGGCACAGTCCGATCGGATACGGTAAGGTACAATGAATAAGCTTAGATTCCAGAATAGATGGCGCTGGATTCCCATACGTGATGCCTTGGAGTGAGTGAGGCATTTTGTTGACAAGGTGGCAGAATCTCCGTACTTCGTTGGAAAGTGTAGTTACTAATACAACGAAGAGGGTGCATCTCCCTCGACTTCGCGATCGGCTATGTACGTATAACTGACGTTCTGATGAGACAACCCTCTCTATCTAGCGCAAACGCTAAGTCTACACACACTTGACACATCCCCTCCCCAGGGTGCCTATACAACCTCCAGAGGATTCCTTTAGCCGGTCACCTCTCCGTTTCTGCTATAAATCACCTTCCCAGGTTATCCAAAAAGCAAAAGACTCAATGACAGTCGCCTTTTGCACGTTTCGTTTCGTTCAAGCTCCCGTGCGACCTTGACACGGCGTCTCCGTCGCCGCCGCCGCGTCGTTCGTTAACCGTCCTCCGTCCACTTTCTAATACTGCCCTTGGCGCCGCTCCGAAGCCATCGAAAACCGGGCCCTCCCTCCCACCAGAACTCTTTGCGCGCTAGAGGACCAGTTCATTACTACGAATCCGCGCAAGGTCCCTCCTCGCTTAGCAGCGCGCCTCGCCCATGGATAGCCGGAGAACACGTGCAAGGAGACTACACCCTCTCCTGTCAGCGGCTACGTTACCACGTGGTTGCGCCAACGCTTGAAGTCTACGCGGACGGAGTCCTTGACCGCGCAAGGACACGTATACGTGTCTTCCGTTCCCCATATACTCCGTTCACCCCCTAAGCTGACAGTGCGGCGGGAGCTACGCACTCGCAGGACCAATCAGCCGCCTCCCTTTCGTCACCCAACTCCGCTCTCTACGCGTCGCTATGAATGGGAGTGTCATCACGTGACGAAAGATGGACGTACGATAGGACGAACGAGCGCGTGGCTTCCGCCGCACTGCCACCCTAGGGGTGAACGGAGTAGAGACGACGCGTCACCGACTAACTGCCGTTTCGCTTTCAAACAGACCGCAGAGGACGCTACGAGCCATCCCTATCCAATCCAGCGCTCAATCCAGTCCAATCTATCCGAGGATAACACGACACCCACGAGGCATTAGATTGGCTGCGACGGCTGGTAGCGTTCACTGCGCTCGGTCGTGAGGTGAAACGGTGTATCGTACGAATGTCAGCCGTTTAAAAACAAGAGAGTGGGGGTGAAACGAAGTAACGAAAAGAGAAGGAATAGCAAGAAGGACTTGTTGCCGTTGCTTACGACGAAGCGCAGCCTCCTTCCCTCACCTACGTGTGACGCAACTCGCTTCTTTTTTTCCTTGAATCATTTGTGCGAGAGGGATGCTTATTTCTTCGTCGCCGGATACCTGGGATAAGAGAGCGAATTAACATAAGCGGAGGACGAGAGAGCAGACATCGCAGTCTTGGCCGGCGTGGGGGAAAGTCGAGACGCGAAAGAAACGCCTCGAGAGAAGAAGAAGGGACCGGAGGGGTACTCGGGGCTTTCCCCTCGTTGTAGTGCGGCAGAGACGGGCCTGCGACGACTTGGCCGAACGCTAAACCTGTTGCTGCTTTCGGATTTCGTCGTCGACGTCGCCGCCGATATTCGCGCAAACAGTGCAGCAGTGAACACCGGTTGACCGGCAAGGAGGCCGCCGATCCCGAGGCTCGGCATTTTTTACGGCGCCGGACTCGTAACACCAGGTGAGTGCGGTGCACTTCTCCAGCGTCCGAACGAGGAACTGGCTTTCCAGTGTGAGCTCGGGCGGCGCCACGTAGAGTAATGGATACCTGTGAGGCAGACTCCTTTAGCTCCATGGGACGTCATCCTAAGATGGTCAACTCATCGATTTGGCCCGAGCCCGAGCTCGACGCCGAGTGTCCTTCGACGAGTCGATCGGACACAGGGACAAGCCGAGCCCTGACGCAGCATTCGTATCGAATATGTGACTGCACTGGTTCTTACTGCGATGATTTCAAAATTCTGATGCAGCACCTTTGAATATTCTAAGTAATGTTGAATCATTTGGTGTCCATAAAGTTTTATTCTGTCGCATTGGCAGCTCTAAGGTTCCCTGCTGGTCAACTAGTTTCACAGTGGGCTGGTTCTATAATCCTGATCAAGCGAATTCACATTGACCCAGCTGGCTTATGGAGACGGCAACAGATTCCCATATATTGGTTTCAGGTTGATCAAGCTATCGCCCAGGTCATTACTGCAGTCTCTGTCTCCACAGAAAAATGAAACACTGAGAATATTATGATATAAATTTTACTAGCTTTTGTGCCATGTCAGGCGTTAGCGTCCACTCAAAACATAGCACCCAGCAGAACGAGTGCTCAGTGGTTGCACAATTGGCACCACAATCATGGACGCATCTTGTATAGAGGGAACAAGTTGTAACACAAGTTTTCCTTTTCTATTTGGCACGGAATTCGATGATTCATGTTCCTGAAACATTAATCCAGTCTATGCATTTTTTTTAAACATTCGCTTAGAAAATAGGGAAAGCAGGACGTTTTCAAATAACCATGCACGGGCGCGGACACGGCTGAAGCACTAAACATGGAAAGAGATCTCCGTTCTATCTTCTATCACATGCGTTTTTAGACCAATACTTCATCATCGTGTTTGAGCTTCAAACTCTCACTCAGAGCTCTCGTGCAAGAAAACAAGCCCTTCGGGGCTCATGATCACGCTGTGTGGGGCTCTACAGACGCATCAAAAGGCGTCATTGCTGGGCTTACTAAAATCTACGTCAACGATCTACGCGTGAATTACACGCGCGAAGAACGATGTCGTGAAATATAAAATGAATGGACATTTAAGTGTTTCAGCAAGTTATGCCAAGACCACACACGTGTCTTGGACAACTTCCCAGACAGATCGTGCGTAAACGCCATGGAGTGTAATTATCTACACTTACATTAGCGTGGAGTCATCGAGATGGATGGTATGCGTTCACTTACAACTTATAGACATGGTCACTGGGATTACAACTCTCCCATATCGAACGTAAGTGTACTAACGACACTTATGCGAAAGATATAAGGCTTCGAAGTGTCAAAAGAACTCGACATTTGGAGATCAGATTTCTCGAGCTTTGTGGACGATCGTTTATGTAGAATAAGAAGCAGTAGTCACCTAGGGCGATGTTAAGTATTCTGAGAGCAGAAATATACACGAGCGTCGGAATTATTTGGGAGAGGTGGGGGGGGGGCTAAGGTGTCTGGAAACCTCTGTCCCACTGCTCCTACATCATACAAAAAGTACGGTGTTGGTCGCACATATATGATGACAAAAGTATGGGCGCGCCAAGAATGTTCGAAGCACGTTTGCTTTATATATTTGTATGCTTCGACGATGTCTGCAAATAGTTTTACGCTTTCAAAAAGAGGCGTGCTCTTGTATAGGTCCAGTTGACTCAGCCTTATGAAACACTATGCTCGTATGCGGACAATTAGACAAGGTCAAGTTGGCGCCTGTCTTGATTTAAAAAAGCCTTCCTTCTTTTTTTCGTTTTGACTGCGGTTAAATTGGCGCGTTTTGGCTATATCAACTTGTCAATTAAAAGAAAAAGGCGCACGTACCTGTCTCCGAATGTAGACACTCACAGCGAAACTTGTTCGTTACGCCACATCCAGGAAAGAAAAGCAATACGGGAGAAATCTCGTGGAGACGTGCCAAAACGAAACCGTTCCGCAGGGCTACTCGCGCAAACAGCCAGCCGTCACGTTGTCGGTAAAATTACGAGGCACCTAATTCATAGGCCGTCTTCGTGTTTTTATTGGTAATTTTTTTATCATCCAGCGAGACGATCTCTTCCTGGGCGAATGTGTCTTAATGTGACGTCTGTGTACATTCGGGACACTTTCACATCCAATTACGATTTGTTTTCCTTTCGAAAGCCCTTGGTGAGCCTGCGGGAGATCGCGTTTGGTTAAACGTTCTTCGAGGTTGAGACGCGAGTGCACACAAGGAACAAAATTAAGACAGACATGAAAGGCGTTGCGTCTATTTTTTTCTGGTGTTTGTTCTTCGCATGTGCTCGCGTCTACATCCCCCCCCCCCCCCCCTCCCCAAGCACCATCACCACGAGTATTTCCAGGTCCGTTCTGCCGCACTTTTTCTAAAGTTGCCACGATGTTATACTCACGTCTGGGAAATACTAAAGGGTAATAAACAGGCACCTTTAGTAGTCACAAAGAACTCAAATAAAATTCAAAACTGTTACCCTGCTTGTTTTTCATGCGCAAACTGTGATTTTTTTTAGCCAAATTGATTGTTCGGGGCTTCGTCGTTCGTTCGCTGAACGCTATCTGCAGATCACGGTGATTATATCTCCGCGTGCACTGTGGAAAAGTAAAGACTCGGGCATTTTTATTGAGTGCACCGAATGAAAAGCAATATGTGTTCGAAGATTCGAAGAGAGACTGTGACAGTCACTACGCCGGGCAATTAATGGATGCCTCACTGAATGTATAGGCAACCTAAAATCCATGATATTTTGCACAAGACGTCAGGGCGCAAACGAGCTAGTGAAGTTTAGCAATAACGCGACCACGAGATTGAAGTTATGCAAAAGACGACACATACACAAAAAGTATATTTTGTACGTGTATGTGGTCTTTCTTTTACCTCCAACCTCAGAATTGTGTTACGTTTAATATTTTGTCATTTGCGATACCTTAGAGACGCTGTACTGGATGACTACGTTAATGATAGACACACAAAATAATCACACGAGGAAACAAGCAAGGTCAAACACGGGAACGCCATGCTTTGGAGGAAATGTTGACTCTGCCTAGCCCAAATGATCTTGGTCATTTAGCAAATGCCTTCGCGCCGTCTGTGGCACGTTTACAGAGTAAACATGAGCGTCTGGGGAAATACCCAGAAAAAAAAAAAAAAGTCGGCACGACTCTAGGTTGTATTTTTGAATCGGCGTGACAACCTTTACACCTGTCATCTTCGCTCGAGACACATACCGCGGGTCGTGGCGCGGTATTTTGCATGAACACCTCTGCGACGCCGCAATATGATGCCAGCACCGGACAAACATAAGACCCGTAAAAATAATAAAAAAAGTTAAAACATCTCCGTTAATCAAATTTTGAGAGTGGGAAGAAAACTTGAAGACAAAGCAGAAGAGGCAGAAAGAAGTAGACAGAGAGCGTCGCAAGAAAAAATACGACATATGCTTGGTCGTTACGCCACATCATAAGTAATTTGCACCAACTCGCGTGCACTTCGACAATTTTTTCATCTCCCTTTTTCTTCAAAGTGCACACTTTTTTTTTTTAATTTCTTGCTTTCTCGCACTTGCCCGTCATCATAATTTTCCTAAGACCAGTTATATCATGTATACGCTCGGTTTGATTGTTAGTCAGAGCTCAGCCGAAGGCTAAGATACACACAAACGAAGACACACAGACTAAACCAAAGCATTGATTGTCACGGTGCGCTTACTGGATTTGGTAGGATTAGCCTCGAAGGACACACCTAAAGAAAGTTTGTAACGTCGTCATTCTGGAGTTTCTTGAATAGGGTCAGCGGCTCGTAGCCTCCGCTGCGCTTTGAAGGCAAATGGATTCCTCCTCCCTCCACTCACGCTTCCTCCTCCTCCTCCTCCTCCTTTTCCTCCGCTGCGCACACTCTTCTTTTGTTTTAATATTTTTCTGTACCGCATTTGCCCGCCATCATGATTGTCCCAAATTCCAACGCGGCAAGCGACGCTGTTCAAAGGATGACGTTACTTTTCTATCGACACCATTCCAGCACTCAGTATCCGGGCGAAAAATGACCAGTCATTGGGCTGTAGGCGCGTGCGCGACATCTGATATTACTAAGGAAAGTGCTATCACCCAAGCTCAAAATGCGGTTAACAGCCCGGAAAAAAAAAAAAAAAGTCGGATGGGCGGTTGGGGCCACCTTAGCCTACAGACCTTTGCAGCGCTTATCACCCGGGCGAAAAATGCTGATTCACCGAGTTGTGGACGCATGCGCAGCGTCTGATATCCCGCACAAACAGGATTACAGCGCATGCTCTGAAGGCGTTTCACAGCCTAGCAGACAAAGATGGCAGCGCGCAGAAGGCGACTTTTGCAAAGGTCTATTCTCCGTTCCACCTCAATTCCATCCAAAGCCGGCGTTACGACCTCACGAAGCCAATCCGAGCCAAAAGTGCTGCCTCATTGGCTTCATCGTCTTAGCGATTTTCCTTTTCAAAGGCGACGAATATGCGTTCACACTGGTGGAGTAAAACCTTTCGTTTGGTAGTGATACCCGGAAACAATCAAATTTGGGGTTCAATGAAACTAAAGAGATGAAATACACGTCCGGTTGTCGATGACGCCTCCCCCCCCCCCCCCCCCTTGCACACACACACAAACACGCGCACACATGCTCCGAGTGTGGCACACGGACTGACTCTTGCTTGGCCCTTCCGCGTTGCTAGGGTGCCAGACGCGATGACGTCGACGGCCCGCGGTGCCTGTCAGCTGCGCCTCCTCGGGTCTGTGAGAAATGGAAAGTCAGTTGCTGGAATTCTCTCGGCGCTGGGGCTGTGCAAACACCAGCCCCGAGAATCACGAACTTTGTACCCAGCAAACTCTCTCGTACGTTTCGGAGTTGTTTGGCGAAAGAAAAACCAAATGGTCAAAACAGAGGGCGCGTGCTTACACTCGGACCATAGCCCACCGACGTCTGAATTTTATCGACACTTCGGGATGAAGCATTAATAGTCATGAAGAAATGAATCAACGCGAGCTGAGAACAAAAATACCGTTTTGACTTATCGTCGCAGCGGAATGTAGCTGTCTTTTTCAGGTAGTCTTCGAAGAATCAAAAAGCAAACACCTCGTGAAACGCAATTCAAACCAGAGTTTAAGAGAGCACATTTCAACAGCGTTGCGCCATCTCGGTAATCCACAGGCGTTTCATAATTTTCTGAGAAAGTCTGCGAAATAGAAGTAAGTCCTAAAGTTCATCTTAACGCATTTGTTCACATCTTCAAGAAATACTTTGTTCCAATAACCCCACAAATTTATTCTAATTTTACCATAAAATAGACATATCCTCACTTAGGCCGCTTTTGTTAAATAATTATCGTAAATTATCGCGGCCCTGCACCTTATGATCCGAATGAAGTCCTGTTTCCTTTGTACGTACTTAGATTGAGGGAGGCGAAGCAGGGCAATAATATTGCGACAAAGCCTCTACCACTACATTCATTCACAGCTAAAGATAAGCACGGCATGGCGTATCGCGATCACTCTCCCCGACTCGTAGGTTATTTTTCGCTGTTCTTATGCCCGAGTCCCACTAGGACGACAAACAGAAACAACCGACACCGATAGGCCCCTAGCACGCGCAGCATACACGAGAAGGTATCTTTACTAGCAGGCTTGCAATCACTCGTGCTTACTTCACGTGCACCGATAGACTTCAGGCATGCCGAAAGTACATTTGCGAGCCTCCTGCAGGTGTTTGGAGCTTGTCGGTGTTGGTTGTTTTTGTTTGCCGCTCCAGTGGGGCTTGGTATTCACCACGCCCTGCGTTTTTTAAGTTGTTGGTGACCAGTGGCGTACCAACTTGTTTTTGAGTGGGGGAGGCAAACCAGACCCCCCCCCCCCCTTTTCCCTCCCCTCCTTAGGACCGGGAGGCGGTGCCCTTGGTATCCCCTGGGCGCCGCCCGCCAGTGTTTGTCCTGCCCAGTGGCGGCTGTTTCGGGGGGGCGGGGGGGGGGGGGGGGGGGCAAAACACATGCCTTGCCCCCCCACTCTGAGAACTGGGGGGAAAAGCAAGCCCCCGCTTGCCCCCCCCCCCCCCCCTCCCCGGTTGGTACGCCCATGTCGGTGACTCTAGTTTAAGGTTGTGAACGATATTGAGCGACTATAGAGATAAAGATGACAACTTCACGCAGCCCGAAACGAAATCTACACCGACGCTGGCTGTACACGCGATGCGCAAATAACAAGCGAGTCCACGCATATTTGCTGAAGCAAGGAGGAGGATCGGATTTCAGCATCTTAGAGCGCGTGAGGAATTATTTAAAATATTTATTTATTAGACAGGAAAAAAGTTATAAAAACAAAAATGCTGACGTGCCATTCGTGATAAATCAAATATTTGCTCAATACTGAAATTTAAGCCGTGATGTCTGGCTAATATGGACGCCTCCCCCACCCCCTCCCCCCAAAAGAGCTAAACAAAACATTATTAATGAAAAAAAATTGATGTATTTACGCAACTCGCCTTCTTAAAATGTTATCTTTATAGGGGTGTATCACCTTAACGGGTTTCGTATGAACAAGACATAACTGTAAAGTGAATATTTTGGTTATGAGTGTCGAGTTACGGAGTGGGCGGTCACTGACAAAACCTTCGTCCACTTTTCATCAATGATGCGTGTATACTATGATAGTATTGACCACCCATGCACGCCTGACATTTTAGCGTTATGGTTTGGGACGCCAAAGCCATAATTATTGCAAAGGGGTGCTAGGACCTGGGCGCAAATATGTTTATCGGGAACTAAGGTAGCGTTCTAGATAACGCACGTTCTTTTGCATTACGATCAAAGTAGTCCGGATAAAATTAAGCTTTATTATCTGATTACTCAGATTCACTCGTTCTTGGGCGAGGCGTTCAACATAAGATTCGTCAAGGACACGCGTTTGATAGGTCTCTAGAGCGGCGATACTTGAGAGTTGATAGCTGAAGATACGGTGACCATTTCCAGTCAGGTTTCGACAACTTTCTTTACTTAAGTTTTCTTCCCGGTGTTCAACACCATAGTGTAAGAAATGCTGATGGGTGAGTAATAAAAGAGCAACAACAACTTGTCTAAACACACTTAAATTCTCCCAATAGCACTTTTTGCTTCGTCCTGCATCTCACTCGCGCGATGATACACACTGTAGTCCCAACACAAAAGGGACGAGGGTGACAAGCTTACGTCGAAGCTTTTACGGCAAATTCCAGCTTCTATAGGAACGATGTATGCGACACTTCAATAAAGGCGCAGGTGCTAAAAAACCTTTCAAGCTTTATCAATCCAATCATGATTTGCAAGTCTCCTGTGTTTCTTGTGCGCATACTGCCGAATGAGGTGTCAATCATTTACGCTTCTAAAGCGAGTTCGCAATGTCTTCAGTCTAGTTTTATTGAATAGCAGGACTACTATATGTGCAAAATAAGCTGTTATTCGTTTATGTCCAACTTTAAGCAAACTGATTACTATGTGCGGTTTTGCACGTAAGGCGAATGTGAAACGTTCTGTGCGTCTTTTTACATCCGCTGCCCAGAATAGCTAAAACTCATCAGGTTAAAGGACGGTACACATTGTAATGTCAAGAACTAAAATTTATTGTCCTCTAAAAAAAAACAACATAAAAATACCCCCAGGAATCAGATTGCCCGGGTTCAAACGGTTTCTGCAGTAAGATAGTTAATCTCAATTCTCACCATGATAACGATTGCTCCTTTGACACCAGAGGGTACATACAGTTCAAAGTATTACTGACGATGCAAACATTTTATAATGGCAGAGCATACATACTACATCTTATCATTAGACCGATATCACTAAGCGTTCCACGCATGCGTGACGCCGCCATAACTCTAGTTCATAGGGGGCAGGCGCCACTTCACGAGACAGCTCGTGCCGCCTCAAGCTCTGCTCTCTCAGCAGGGTTGTCGCGCGTGCTGAAGAGCTACAGTTCCCACGATGCATGGCGGCAGTGGTGGCGTAATGAAACTGACTGTGGTATCAATGTATTCTTTGATTTGAAGTACGAAGTACCCAACCACCTGGCTACACGAGAAAACTCATCACTCGGTTAAAGACACATTGATTGATAACATGAAAGTCGAGTTAACAAGTAAAGTTTTACACTTGTCTTGAAGATTACATATATCGTATTCAGTTTTAGTGCATTTGTGAGTCAGTGCCGAAGCAGAAGCTTGACAAAGTTTCGCGTGAGAGGGATGAAGAAATTGGCCATGAGCGAACAACGGCAGGAATTAATTTAGCTAATGTAAATAACTATAGAGAAACGTTGTTGCTAGGGCTGGGCGTCGATTAAAAAATTTAACCCGATTAATCACCACGTCTTAATCGACTAATTATTCGATTAACTGGTCTATTTACTTCCATGCATAATAATTCTAAAAAAATAAAAGAAAAACTTCTGCTGAATATGCGATAAACGGTGCACTATAGAATTTCGAATATGAATCAATCTCGATGCGTAGTTGAGAACAGATAACACACTCACAGATTGTTAATTGCCTGCATGAGGCAGCGGAAGGGCGATCTCCTGTGATTGTTCACAATAGTCTGTACTGCGCCAAACGGAAACTCTCAGGTCATTGAAGTGCCCGGAACACGTGAAACCTTCTGCGTTTGTCTGGAGTTACAAATCTCGCCTCTTTTTACCTAAATTTTACCTAAAGTTTGCGCTTCTCACAGGTGTACTCTTCCATGTCTGCGTGGTGAAAGCGTTTAATGTTTACTTTGTTTTGGTTCGTCAAAATTTTACCGATTAACCGGTTAAAAAATTAATCGCGATTAAAGCATTGATCGATTAATGGGTAGTTAATCGATCAATTGCCCAGCCCTAGTTGGTGCTGACCTTAAATTTAGAACGAACAGTCAGAAGTGTGTTCTAGGATAGCTTATGCACTCTCAAAAAAAAAGGGTGTAAAGGGGTGTATCGTTACACCCCTTGTCTCATATAATACACCCCAAAACTTCATTTCGACGTACAGCGCCCTATAGTCGAGCAGACGGCCCCAAATTTTACGAGGGGCTTGATAACGGTGTGATATAACTCCTTCAATAGCTAAGGTAGGTATCAAAGACTACATAAATAAAACACCGAGTTTTTACAGTAGGGCCAAGAAAACTCTGATTACTTTTTTTTTAATCAGTAAACCGTACATTAGCTACTTTAATAAATTGTACCACCACGTCTATCAAGCCCCTCGTAGAATTTGGGGCCGTCTGTTCGACTGTAGGGCGCGTACGTCGAATTGAAGCTTTGGGATGCATTATATGGGACAAAGGATGTAGCGATACACCCTTTTACACCCTTTTTTCTTGAGAGTGTGTAAGCCACAGCTGGTCGGAAACTATAGTGGGTGACAGGTCAAGAATACAGTAGAATCGCCTTTTCCAGCGCTATATATCGTCCCTTGATAACAATTCGGCGCAGGTCCAGCCAGAGCATTATGGAAATCAACGAGAGCGCTTCTGCCTTATGCTTAGCCTGTCATCAACTATAATCCCTGTTTTTTTTTGTTTTTTTTTAGGGGGGTTGGGGGGGGGGGGGTCGCACACTGCACTTCACCCAATATGCCTCCATGGGGAGGTCAAGTGTTACATGACTTGCACATTACGTCATTGCTCCGCACCAATGGGCATTCCTACTTGCTCTTGCCAATCAAAAAAAATCAACACAATAAAGCGGCGCGAAATATACGTTGCAGAAGGTACGCACGCAGCAGCAAGGTCCTGCTTTTTATGTGTCTGCTTTTGCTACAGAAGCCGTAGACGTATAGCTATAGCCCTCTATACTCACAAAGCCTTGCAGTTCGACTATGGAGCCATAGATTGCCCGGTCGCAGATTTGGAGCGCGAGGATCTGGTAGCACAGAGCGTTTCTTTGGGGGCCTGTAGTCCGCGCACAGCTTTTACTCTGAAGAGTACCGAAAACATGGTTTTCAAACCAGACGAGAAAAGAAGCGGTAGCGCCAGGAACGCAAGGAGCACGAGCAGACATTCCATCGCTCGGGACAAGTGGGTTTCGGCGTCTCGCCGCAGCGGGGCGCCCGTTACATGCCTCCCCTCTCATCCGCTGTCTGCCGCTCTACCTTTTCATTTTCGGCGGCCACGTCTCACGGCGATCTGCCGGGCTTTTTCAATATAGAGGAGGCTGTGGTATAGACAATTGACTGTTCTCGAGACCATTACGACATAGTCCTGCTTTTAGGCAAACTTCGAAATGTTTTTTTCTTGTTTTGTTTTTAATGCTACAATCAAAAACCAACTCCTAAGGCCGGTTCACTGATGTATTCCAGCGCTGAGATGGCGCTAAATTAGCTTCACGTCATCGCTAATGGCGTGAACAGGAAAATGATGAGTTTCGTGCATGCAGCTGAGCGCTGATAGAGCATTGATGTAGCGTGTATAGCGTTGAGCTATAGCGCTGTGCTGCATGTGTGAACAAGTCATTAAAGGGATGGTGAACCGAACATTTCACTGTCTAAGATAAGCGACGCACTATCTTTCCATGAGTCAGCAGCCGCCGGTATCACGTGGCCTCGTGCCCACCAGGAATTGCTCACTCATTAAAAAAGATTGTGCGTCGCTTATTATAGACACTGAAATATTTGGATCACAATCCCTTTAAGCCTCCATCACACTGCTCCTACTTCATTCAAAAGAGAAGCTGTTCGTTGTAGGCACAATCACAGAATTATTTGCAGTCACACATCAAGTATGTTGGAAGCATGCTTGATTTGCACATTTGTTAGCTTCGAACATGTCTGCAGGCGGTTTTGTAGGACCACGGTGACCGTCATACGAGGAAGACCTCAGGCAGTGTCTGCAGACTGTCCTTTGGATGATAGCGGGTGTGACCACGGGTCAAAGGTACGAGCGAGGGCAGCCCTTGCTAGTCATCAGCCGAGATCCAAGGTCACAGCCGGGAACTTTGTGAAGGCTTCTCGCGGAAGCTCGGGGACCTATCTCTCCGAGACAAAGCTCCAGCTTCTACAGTCAGTCGGCCTGTTCGAGCGGAGACAGGGTTGATCAGGAAGACGTGCTTATCGTACACCGCGTGTCCTCCGAGGATGCGCGACTTCCAACGGCCGACGGAAGTCGGTGTTTCCTATCGCCGCCGGCACTGCCGGCGCAGTCTGTGGTCGGTCGCTGGTACTCTAGCACCGCGAGGGATCGCAGCAGCTCAGTGGGCGCCTTCCCTCCTGGTGCAGGTTGAAGAATGCGGCTCTCCTACTGGAACGTGGCCGCTGCTCTGGCCTGCTTCCTGCTCCTGGTCAGCATCGGTCAGGCACAGCGAAGAGGTGAGTCGCCGTTATTTTCGGTTCCACACGCATTTTTCGGCGCTAATCTCCCGGGCGAAAAATTTCGCGTCACTGAGATTGTGGGCGTATGCGCGGCATCTGATACTCAGCGGAAGGGAGCCATTGCGCATGCTCATAAGGCCTCCCACGGCCAACACCAAGTAGAATAGACAAAGCCTGTGAACATCCTCCTCTTTACCTCCACCAAACTTGCTTTACACCAGTCTGTTAAACAGGGAGAAGAAGGCTACTAAAAAATTGGGAGACAGCGCGAAGTGATGAGCAGAATGTACATAAATCGATATAATCCGATAGATAGACTGGACACGAGCAATGCAACTGATGAAGACAGAAACTGAGAGAGAGGAGGAGACAAGAGGGGACGTCAGAACGCCGAGCTCTGATTGGAAGGATTAGTGGGTAGACGTAAAGCTAGTTGTCCTTGTATTAGGGTTGTACGTACACGTTCCTCAAAAGAAGGGGGGAACGAAAGTTCGTTCCTCGTTCCTTCTGATTTTTAGAACGCGTTCCCGTTAGAAGTTGCATATGTTAAAAAAGAACTCGTCCCCGTTACAGTTAAAAAAATGGAACGTATCGTTACATATACGTTATATTTGTGTTTTGCTGATTACCATATTTAGTTATATCGAGCAAAGTTTTCTTTCTTTTTTTAATTTATCCCATCAAATGGCAACGTACGAATTTGAAACCCGTGATGAAGTAGCACCAGGAGAAGAAAACAAGCGGAAGCAGAGTTTCATTTGTTGATATGTTCACCTTCGAAATCTCAGTTTTTAACCATATTCACGTTTGTGGTAGGCAATTCAGACGAGCCAAATGCACTGTTACGGTAACCCATATTGCACAAGCGTTTTACATAACATCACACACTTCAATCTAACAAAGTTCCTTGTGCGAACTTAACAACAGTTGCTTCTCGATGTTGCTGTCCGCAAGACGAGTAAGTGAAGAAGAGGGTAGGGCTTTAGGAAGGTCTTGAAAACTACAAGTCTTTCTTCGTGAAGCTTGAATTCATTGTTCAGTTTGAAGTGGGGGGAGGGGGGGGGGGGGGGGGGGGGACAAGGGCAGAAGGAATGAGGGTTAATTCTTGTGTATCGTTTAAATGCCCAATGTTCGGGATACAAGAGTGCGTTCGATGTCTGGTAACCTGTTCTTTTATTGTAAGTGTATGTCTCTCTGGAAGCTCAGTAATGACTGTAGTTGGCCTTAAATTTCTGGGCGCATTAAGATTCGTGGAAGCAAAGAAAGTAGCTGAGTTTGAAACGTCCCTCCTTCTGTGTCTTTTCCTTCAACTAAAAGTTTTGCTTTTTTAGCGCAGTCTCGGACACTGAAAAAAGATTCGATGTCCACTAGGTCTCTTGCACCCGACTGTCACCAAGCTAGGACCACACAAAATAAACCCTGATAAGTAATCAAAAAGATAACGAGACCCTGCTGATGACGTCGGCTCGCTCTATGAGACGGTTAATGCTTTCGCATTGAAAGAGAGGGACTAAAAGAATACTTATGCATTGAAGCGCATAGTCTATAGATCTCGTTTCACCGTACTCTGTGAAACAAAGTTTTGAAAGGAAAATCTAGATGGCGCTTCAAACGGTGGGAGACAGACTGAAGGGAGCGAGGGGGTACCCCCCCCCCCCCCTTCGCAAGACTTCCACAACTGAGGTAACCTAATAACCTTGGCAGCTACTTTACTCCATCTCACCAACCTTGCAATGTAAACAAAAGCCCGGGCACAAGCGCGTGGCTTTGCAAAGCGCCTCATATGCACGAGTTCTCGTACAAACAAAAGCATTCTTCTGAGCAAGGCTCACATGCTTGCGCCTTTCTGTTTACTGCATACGTTCGTGAGGTAGAGTATACACCGTATTCAACTTCTAAATGTGTTCATATATATGTATATATATATATATATATACCACGAAACGTTTTTCGGTTAGTTTTTCCGGATTTAGTGAAGGCCTGTGACGTCACATAATTCAACGCGCGCAGAGTTGCATTATGGAACGTCACCAACCTAGACACCAATTCACTCTTTCTGCTAAATTTAGCGGGGAAGTTGAATCGGTGCTTACTTTACGAGGCATCAGTGGCGTCAATTTCCCCGCTAAATTTAGTGGCAAAACTAACGTCCCGTGACATACAGACCAATTCAGTTTCCCCGCTAAATTTATCGGAAGAATTGACGTCACGAGACTTGATGTTGATTTTAGAACGTTTCGCGTGTGCAACACAATCACCCAGCAATTTACCACATTTTTTTTTTTTTATGGTCACTGAGAGCTTAAGAGACGGACGCATGGTGTGTCACATTATGCTCACCCTTCCTGCTTCGTGATAGGTCCTTGGACGTTTCTATGGACTAACTTATAGGCTGAGGAGCGAAAATGAAATGCTCAGGAATCACCCCGCCCCGCGTTGCTCAAGTTGTCAGCGACCATGACACCTGGACGCGTCTTCCTTTTGACCAGGAAATGGCGGCCGAGGTCGCGGCCAGGGCCGGAATCGGGGCCAAAGCCAGCGCCAGCAGGCTGCGCCGGCGGCAGCCCCCGCGGCCAACAGGCCGGCGTCCGACTGCACGCTGTCAACGGGCGAGCCCGGGATCTGCCAGCCCCTGAGCCACTGCGTATTCCAGTTCAACGCCATCGATGACCTGGCGCTGTCCAAGTGCGGCGCCACGACCAAAGTTTGCTGCCCGCTAAACACGCCAGCTGCGACCGGAACACGTAAGCGGAACTTCACTAACGAATAAAATTGGCTATTTAAATTCTCTTCCTCTGAGCTTTATGCCAAAAAATTTAAAGCACCCCCCCCCCCCCCCAAACACCCCACAAAAAACAAAAAAAAAATCGTTACGGTGAAGGAATAAAAAAATATTTTTGTTATTCCTTCGTTGTGGTTGGGCGTTGATTCAGGATTTTGCGGTGGTCTCACAGAAGATGCACAATAGGATAGCTCAAGGTCGCTCATATAGCGAGGTTTTTGGTCTACGTTTCGTGCTCATTGCTTCGAGAAATTTGGCGCTTGTGCAGGTTGAAAGCCGTGTCTACCAACAGCGCGGTTGTGCGTGTTAAATAGACCCACATTTCAATTCTGATAGCTAAATTGCAGTGTCGCTTATCAAAAATGTCGTGTTCTTTGGGGATATTGTATAGACCTAGTAATGAACTACCTTTCTAGGGGGTAGCTTTCAAAATGAACCGAGAATTTAAACGAGACACCTTACAGGTGGTGGTTTTCGCCTGACTGAGCGTATCTGCTCCTCGTTCCTATAGGAACGAGACACAGACACGTTCAGTCAGTTCGAAAAAAAAAATACACACACACAAAAAAAGTTTCTTTCTCTTTTTTACATCGAAAGCTCCGTCATCAACTTTAATGATACAAATTATTGACCATCCATTTCGCCTGATCTTTACTTTCTGCGTAAACAGTACGAACAAGACATTGTGTTCGTGGTCCATAGAAAAGAAGTACTCGTGTCCGTTGCCTCGAAGAAACCGTCGTAAACAACTCCAACCTAGATCGAAAATAGTTGGCCCTTCTTTTGTACGCAGTGGAGTTCAGTCGCCCGGTGACGGTGACGGCGAGGAGGGTGTCCATCCCCAAGATCAGCAAGGACGACCTGGACATCGCCGGCAGAGCCAGTCTCAGCATCGTCCGCGGAATTGAAGACGCCGAGAGGACCCTTCTCAATGATGGTGAGTCGTGCGGAGCTATTGTCAAAACTTAGGGAGCCCTATCAAGTATAACAGGGGCGAAATTAAAACAACTTTACCACATTCTTTTTTTTCTTTTAATAAGCCTTTCTTTTAGAGCAATGTACCGTGCTGAGCAAACTTAGCCCGAACGCAAGAACGGCGTCTTATCTCATGGCAGCGCTGTCCTGGAACTACCCGAAGAACTGCTTAATGTCATTAATTACGTGTCGCTCAATCGAACAGTCCCAGCCGGAACGCCACAAAATCGCTGCTGGACCGGGGACAACACAGCCATTTTGCCTGCGAGGCGATCTACGCATTACATGCTTGCTGATTGAATCATCTAATCACATTGATTCGACAGTCCCCTATGCATCCTCGTGCGCGGCGAAGTTCCTGTCGTGTCCACCCGTTTCCCGAACATAAAATTACCCAGAACAGATCTTTTCGGGTCTTTCGTAAATTTTTCAGTTTTAAGTATGAAAAAAAAAGAGAAGAAATCAATGCCAGCTATTAAGAAAAAGTAGCACTAAAGACGCAGTCAGGCTGCTCATGCGTCACACAAAAGGCGCTTCTAGCTGTAGACATGATGGAAGCAGAAGTAAATGCAGACACGCCTCAAAGATGTCCAAAACATGTCTGATTCACACACATCTGTTCGCACATGTTTGCAGACAGTTTGTGTATAACCTATGTAACAAAAGAGTCAGAAAAAAAAAAGAACGCTTCAAACAGTGTCTGCGGGCTGTCTTTCCTATTATATATTTGCAGTACGACAGCGGCTCTAGATTGCGAAAAGCCTTGTTTCTTTCTTTTTTTTTTAATATGTATCGCACTTTTGTACGCGCAAACATTGCTGGCAATTTTCCTTTTGTGTTCGTCAAACGTACCCCCGCATTCGACAACAACGAACATACTATAACGAGCGCCCAATCTCTCGAAATTAATTAAATCAAATGGAAAAGGCGGAAGTCGCCTGACCTAAGTCAGTCCTCAGAAATGATTCCTTCCTTTTACTTGACGGAAACCGAACACCATTTAACTTCAATCGTCTCGTAGTTCACGACTTGCTAAACTGACTGTTTAGGTTACAAGATTGGTGTTCTGTGTTTTCTGAAGAAAAAGTAAGATACGATATTCTCAGTTATTGCGTAATATCTGGACTTCATGAAGCGAATATAGTGCGAATTAGCGACGAACTTCGTCCGGCAGCGTTCACCTTGTATGGGGCGTCGGAACAGTGGCGGTTGCACCCTTAACAAAGAGAGCGTGCTGCCAAACGTAATGCGCCGTTTTTTTGTTTGTTTGTTTTTTTTCCTTGCGGAACATTTGTTGCATTGAGTTTGTGCGCGTCTTCTCCACCTTCCCGGGGAATAGACTACTTTCAAAAATCCCTGCATACAACACTGCTCACGTTGCATTATGGGACCTATTTGGTCATGGAGAGGAGTAGCAAGGTTTTGGTTTCGATTGCCCCGTTGACGAAGTAGTACATCTCAGCATTGCACGAGAACAAAGTTGGCGCTCGCTTGCATCGCATCTACTCATCTTCCCGAGAGCCCCCGTTGTAACACGAACCTCCAGCGGCCGTAAGGACATGCCTAGACGTAGCGAGGACTCGAGGAGTACGGCCGGCCACGTCCCATACTTTTCTGGCGGCCTGGCCACCACTCCGGAATGTAGCATAACCCTCCCGGCTCATGGATTATTCAAGAAGCCTACGACATTGAGGAAACGATGGGATAGGATCACCGTTCCACGTCTTCTTTTGTATTTTATCACAGTCCTAGGTCTACCTGAGCACAAACTCTGGCACGCCGGGAGCCCAGAAAAACGTGCCCCAGCATTCTATCCGTATTGGCAAGAAACACGTATACAGTATTATAAATTTAAATGAAGTCACGAATTCGAAAATGAAAGCACTGTATTTGATCGCGACGGGATGTCGGGAAGCGAGGTTGGCAAATGAAAACCGAAACTGTGACCAATGGGTTCCCAAGATGCTTTGCGCGGCAGCTCGGAGCACGTGGAGCAGAAGCTCGCGCTGCAGAACCCAGGAATACTTAAAGCCCCTTCATGTTTCAAAAGTAGCGCAAGGTGCGTCGATGCACGAGACACGTGTGACCGTGCAGCCCTTGGGAAGATCATGGCGGCACAGCGCAGCACTGAGCTAGATTTCAGACGCCATGTTCTTCACAAAAGTGGCGCGTGGCACGTGTCTCGAGCATTTCCACAACAATGAATGGCGCCACTTTTCCCAGGATAGAGGGGCTTTAGGAATACTTGGTTCAAAGTCCACCCATGCCCGTTTCGAATTAGACAAGTATTCTCACTGGCGCGCTGTGGTGTATCACTACTGCGTGTGACACATGCTAAAGACCACAGTCTGGCGGTTACGCCGCACTGGGTAGTATTCACATCTACGGCGAGCAACAATGTCGCCATACCCTGGCAGATCCTAACATCAGACTGTCTAAACACCTAACGAGAAACTTTTTTTTTTTCCCCCATTTTTGCTTTTTTTCTTGGCTAATGTGAGTTGGTGTCTTTCGCAGGCAAGTTCGCGAAAAAACGAACAACAGCGTCGCTGCACGCCGCTTTCTTCGGGTCCAAGCCCATCGTGCAGTCTCTTGGAAGGGACGGCCTCATCGGACTGGAAGCCACCAGGGAACTGGCAAGAAAGTAAGGCCATGTCATTATCTCGAACGTGCTACTCAGACCCACCGAATATGCTATGATTAGAGTATCATCACTGAAATATTTAATTGTTTCGTTTGCGCTGCCATTTTGCCACTTAGCAGAGAGCAGGTGTAACTGGCGATCGTTACAATTCATGAATGCAACTTCCTGAGCCGGAAAGCTCGGTGCTTGCACATACAAGGCTCGAACTTCACCGGATGTGGACTGAGCAGGTCAGTTTTCCGTGTAAAATTTCAAGGCGTAGTTCTCTTCCCGTGAAAAAACAAAGAGATAAAAAAAACTGACCAAGATCAAGCTTAGGCGTATTGGCAGACGACCAAGTTAGCGACTATATTTACTTGTAGCGCCATCTCTCGGTGGGCGCAGCTAGCAGACAACAGAGTGCGTCGTCTGCTCGCAGCTCCTTTCGAGAAATGGCGCTACAAGTAAATAACGTCGCTAACTCGGTCGTCTGCCAACGCGCGCAACATTGACTTAGGGATGTCTCTTGCTGTAATTATTTACAAAAAGAAAACTGTGCCTTGCACTTTCGTACGGTAAAACTGACCTGCCCAGTGCACATTCCGTGCGTTCGAGCTTTCTGTACGCAGGTGCCGATTTTTCCGGCTCGTTTTACAGCAGAAAAACCGCGTAAGGTTTTTTTGTAATATAGCAACTATAACGTCGGACTAAAAGCACGAATTTAAGCTTCTATTGCTTCCGACAAAATGTTTATTCCTCACACACTAAAAAAAAAAAAACTGTCAGCTCAATTTCCTACAGAACACAAAGGCAGCCAATCACGGCAAACAAAGGAGAGATCATAGCGAATGAACAAGCTCAGAATACGATTCGATCTTAAACACGCGGTATTCCCAGGGGCAATGAGCGAGTCGAGCGTTTCGTGCTCGGCGTCCCTGAGCACATCGTATTTCTCCTAGTTTAATCGTATTATCTGCATCGTAATTCGCTGGAATCCTATTCTTCGCCGTAATTAGCTAAAATCTCCGCGTTTCACAAAAAAAAAAAGAAAAAGAAAAAACAACTAGGATACGTTTTTTTTACACCGCGCTCACACTGCTCATGTATCATCCAAAAGACAGTCTGAAGACACTGTCCCTTCCTCGTACGACGGACACATTGGTCATACAAGAACTGTCTACAGACATCTTCGAAGCATGTAAGAAGGCAAACGGGCTTTGAACATGCTTCAGGCGTGACCGCAGATACTTCTGTCATCGTGGCTGCAACGAACAACATGTCCTTTGTATGCTGTATGAGCAGGAAAGCTTTCAAGTGCAGGAAGTATTAAAAAAATACAAGGCATACGTCGCGATTTCGGCGGTGCCTCGAAGGAAACAGTGGCCAACCAGTGTGAGTGCACCATCCTGGGTGCAGGTTCAACCTGGACTCGACGCAGGGCCGCGATGGCCTGCAGCGCTTCAACATCCAGAACACGGTGATCTCGGACGCCTGTCCTCCCGTGCCGCGCTGCCCCTCGACCAAGTACCGGTCCCCCGACGGACGCTGCAACAACCTCCAGAACAGGGAGTGGGGCAAGTCCCTCACCGCCTTCGAGAGGTTCATGCCGCCCAACTACGCCGACGGTGAGCTTGGGCTTTAGAAGGGGGCAGCGCACTTGACGGATTACTCTTTTTCACGTGCAGCGGTATAGTGACGAATCCAAGTGACAACATTTTGTTTACTGATTTGTTCCACACGGGCTTTGTTCAGTAAGGCTGATTTATTGGCGCCAACTTTCCTGTGCATCAGGCTGACCTTGTAACTCCTGAAACAATGGGAAGAAGGGACAAAAAAACATAACACGAAAACACTTGAATCTTGTCTGTATTACAAAAATAAAAAGACAACCTTTCCAAAATATATAAGGCGTTTTTTTTTGTTTTTGTTTTTTGTTTTTTTTTTGGTAGTGAGTTAGCTTTTGGGAGTAATGAAAAGGGTGAAAAATAAAGGAAAGAAAAACCGTAGGAACAAAAACGTACAACACCTGGTTTTCAAGATTTTTTTACCGAGACCAGTTACTTGAATTGCACAAGGGCTTTAGCTAGGGGACTTCGGCATCCAGATGGCAATTTCTACGGGCACAAAGGTTTCATTCCTATAAAAGTATTTTGTTTTCGATAATACAGGGTGTCACAAAAGAAAATTTACACTGTCTTTTTTACCGCAAGAATAAACTAGGCATCGCCGAACGCTCATTCTCCGCCCAAAGGTAGCGCTAGAGGTCACAACCAAATGCCAAAGTTTCAGCCCGATCGGATAACTTAATCGAAAGTTATAAGTGATTTTCTAAAAATTTCAGTGGGAAAATGGCGGCAGACGGACTTTTCGAACACATGGGGCTCTATGGCACCAGAAACCGAAAACGGGCCAAAATGGGCTCCATTTTCCCATTGAAATTTTCAGAAAAACACTAATAACTTTTGATTAAGTTATCGGCTCGGGCTGAAACTTTGGCATCTGGTTGTGACCTCTAGCTCTACCTTTGGGCGGAGAATAAGCGTTCGGCGATACCTAGTTTATTTTTGCGGTAAAAAAGACCATGTAAATTTTCTTTTGTGACACCCTGTATATGCACTAATTGTAGCTTAGTTTAAGAGTCCCACAGAGCTCTACTGTTTACCGCTTAGTCGTACAAAAACTCGTATAACAAGCATGTTTCCTGAAAAAAACGAAAAAGGGATGACGAGCCAGCTGCCTGCGGCTTGTGATGCATGGTCCACACGATACTCCGACAGGACACAGACCGTTCGCAGTAAGAAAAAAAAAAAAAAAAAAGAACAGGGTGTCATTAGGCAAAACTAGTTCGATACCTTACACGCCGCCTTGCATAAACACTGGTGCGCTTCTACTCTCCACCTGGCGCGCGGCAGCAACGTGAAGAGTAATATAAGGCAAAATAAAAATAGTAACGAAAAATCACGAATAGCTTATTGCACTCCCAATGAACTGCGCCAGCAATTAAACGTATTAAAATAAAAATAAATCTGAAAATATCTAATATCTCGCGAGGAGCGACTGCTCACAGCTATACACTCAATATTTCACAATCAATCTTTTTGCGCAAAGCCTTTAGACACTAGACAGTTTTGGTGGACCGCACGCTATACCTTTGCGTACGCAAGGAGATTGCGGGTCGTGAGCGCGCATGCGCAGAACGCAATAGAAGGGCTAGCGTATTGCGTACGCACGCAACGCTGGGGATTTTGCGTTGCTGGCTAGCGGGCCTTGCGGGACGCTCTCAAGAGATCTCGGACCCAACGAGAGCGCCAGTTTCAAGATGGCGGTTGCCTCGACTGGCGCAGCAAGGGCGACGTGGTGTTTTCGAAGTTCTGTGTTACGTGAAATTGCGTGTTCAGCTCGGCGATTCTTTCTGGGCCCTACCGCGGTCAAATCAGATCGCCCTGCAGCTGAAGGAGTGCACAGTGGAAATGTTCGCCGCTCGCAGTGTGCGTCGACTCTGCGATCTGCTCAACGCTAAGCCTATTCCCACAGTTCATCACCGACGGACGACCGACTCTAAAAGAAATCGCCGAAGTTCTTGCTATGCACTAGACATTAGGGTCATGCATTTCATTCCGCGATAGCATTGATAAAAGGTGCCGTTTCCACGGGACGACTGACGGAGGCTCCGTGATCGAATTTGGCTACGCACTCGTACTCGTAGCCTCTGTACCCCGCAGAAAAGCGCGCTTCACGAGGCAGCTTTTAATCTGAAATAAAAGGATTGGACACTTTTTCTTTTTGAATATTTCTTTCCAGGAGCATGGTTGCGCTATAAGCACGCTGCATTCTACGGCGCTAGCAAATTTAACCAAGATCATGCGCGGTGTTCACTCGAAAACGTAACGCACAACTAAATTCGGTCCGAGCAGGTCATTTTTAGCGTACGCTATACTACTGCGTATTGCGTACGTAAGATCCAGCAAAGCTGTACTAAAACTATCTACTAATGGGACATTTTGCGGCAGTTCAAGAAAGTCTTCTATCACATGCAACTATAATCACATTAAATTAAAGACTGAATAGTTTCTTATCTGAAGTGACATTACCGAATTATAGAAATCGGATGTAAGTCGCTCATACCACTGTAAAAACATTAATGCACACAGATAACATTAATTTCAATGTAGCAATGTTTAAGTGGCTCTTTTATGACACGATAAATGTTTTTCTGGTTAAAGCAAGGGTGCAGGCGAGCTGGTTTTTGGAGATGTGTGTCGTGCTTGGCCTCCTTGTCCCCACTGTCTAGGGTTAAAAAAATTTCTTTTTCTTATTATGTGAATTTGCGATTTTGGGGCGCAGGTGTACCAAGAAATTACAAGTGAGTTTACGTGTTGCGAATACGAGCAAACTCTAGCACTCTCCGTTTACGTTAGCGTTGCGTGTTCCATACTGCGCATGCGCGGGAGCCTAAACTGTGTCTTGGAATGACGCCTGGCGAGGACGCAGCACAATTCACGCAACGCTAACGCAAACACATCGTGCTTGAGTTTGCTCATACGCAATACTTAAGCTATCCACTGTCGTGGATAGTGTCAACTCTAACAGCCTTTCATATTATTTTGATATACCTAACATTTTTTTAAGACGCTCTGAGCTAGGCTTTGGAGAGAACGTAAAGCTTAGACATCACTCTACTATCTCTCCGAGAAGCTCGGAGATAATGAACATTATCCAGTGATCCTCTGGGCATGCTTCCACCCTCTCCCCTGACCCTTGCTTCCCACTGTCGCCATTTTCGGAGGGCACCGTCCCGCACGACCAGCATTGTCGGCACCTACCTCTGCGCGTATGTCGTCTTTTTTGAACGAGTTTCTTTTTAGCGTCGCTGGTATAGGGCTTAAAATGAAATGAAAATCGATACGACGACACGATGTCAATGGGTTCTCACAGGCAGTGGCACGTTGGGCTGCTTTTCATTTGCAGTTGGCAGGAGACCCTCCACGTGCATGGGACGTTCGTTACTTTCTTAAAGGGCAGTATATTATTTGTTCGAAAAATGAACATATTACGATCGTTTTTTTTTTTTCTTTTGTGTGAGAAGGAACTTTTTGGGTTAGACAGTTGAGACCTGTGCATGTGCTGTTTCTGTTTGTTTTAAAGCCTCGAGGGTTCAATATGTTTGAGTGAAAGTCCCTTCTGCGAGCACAGTCAGATTGCGATATCATTATCACGTTTTACCTCAGCTTGTTTTTACAAACGTTCACGTTTTTGGTGTTTTTTTTTTTTTTTAAGCAAAGAAGCGATGATATCACAAACTTTTGGTGGGTTTGCGTTTCTCCTGCAGCTTCACGAACTAATATGTATCCCAGGTTAAAAAAAGAAGAAAAAAAAACTATTCACGCACTGAGGCACAAGCCTAATCAAGGCAGGGAAAACGTTAGGTGGTAAAAAGATCAATCAATTTTCACACACACAATGTTGTTTTTTACTGTTTACATCGCGTTGTATATGTAAATACCGAGATAATAAGCCGCGGGAAACTAAAGATATCAAACAATACTATAGCCATAGAGACCAGAAATGCAGACGTAACCAAATATATATATATTTTTTTTTTTTAGCTTTTAAAGTTGAGTACTTATTCCGAGTGGTCCCCGATGAAGCAACTGTCTCTGTGAAACTGTCTATTGTTCGACATTCGCTTTAAGAAAAGAGAGGGGGTGGGGGGCTGCGAGTCGAGAGGGCGAGCATCTTATTGTGGCATCCAATCAGAGTCAGTCGATAAGAAGAACGCGTCAGCGAGCAACAAGCTTGAAGATATTGAGTCCGTCTTTCGAAAGCTGTGAATAACTATACTCCAACTGCGGTGGAGCTGCTGTCGGCACTGATCCTGCGCAGACGCTTCGCTTCACGGGAACCTAGTTTCTGCGCAACCTCAATGCTCGCAGCTGATGTGGGCAAACGCTGACTTGCTCGTAAAACGGGACTCTAGTAATAAGGACTACCAATAACGCCCTCCGTTCCTCGTGCAGGCCTGACCCTGCCCCGAGTGAGCTTGGACGGCAACCCGCTGCCCAACCCCCGCACCATCTCGGTGGCCGCCGATCCCGACGGAGACTTCCCCAACGAACGGAACACGCTGATGCTCATGCAGTTCGCTCAGTTCGTCGACCACGACCTCACGCTCACCGGAGTCACCAGATGTGAGTTCCCTTCGGTCAAAACCGTCACCTAAAATCATCGAAGCCCGTGAACTACAATTTTGACGTCTTCGCGGTGAGATCGAGCGTAGACACGAGTGTCGTGTCAGAGTTCGGATGGCCCTCGTGTCCAACTAGAGCGTCGAACTACGCTCGGCATCGACATCGGGTCCAATGTCTGAGTTGGCGCCATCCGACTTTCATGAGGTGTCGCGGAGGAAGAGAGGATGTTTGCAGGCCTCGATTATTCGGTGTCGTCTCAGTACGTGCAAAAAAAAAAAAAAAATCTTAAAAAGGGGTACTTAACGCCTGTTCACACATACAGCGGAGCGCTAAGTTAGCGCTACGTGAGCGCCCCAAGGAGCGCTCATGTGGCGCTTCCTGGCGCGTTACTTAGTTCTAACGCAGCGCGCGATTAGCGCTTCTGTAGCGCTTTGTTAGCGCTCCAGTAGTGCCTTGTTAGCGCTCCAGTAGCGCCGTGTTAGCGCTTTAGTAGCGCTTCTTGTACCGCGGTGCTGCGAATTAGCGCGTGCACTGCGGTTCCGGTTCCTGTGCTTGGGTGTGAATCAGCAGCACCATGGCGGACATGTGGGATGCTGAAATATAAATGCGACCAATGCTCTTACATACGCGATTAGTGCATATGTGTGTGGACGGCTTAACGCCCAGAAGAGGCCTTCTGGGTGCGCGAAATCTTTCGCCACCGAGCTACCGACAGGTACCTAGTGAACCTTGTTCCTAGGCTGAGGGACCGAGACACAGAGCTCTTTCGAAGGCGGTTATTTTAACTGCGTGTCTTTGAAACCAGGGTCACGCGTATCGAAAAGAAAGCGATGAGGTCATACCCAATCAATTAGTCGGTCAAAGTTCATGACTCTGGGTCGCCTGCCCGACCCTTTGCTTGGAGAGCGGCTGTTTTACTACCTCTTCTTTCAATGCCAAAGGAAGAACAACAACAAAGGAATCGCCGTGCATGCGCTGTTCCGCAGCAGCAAGCACGGTACAATTGAGAGCGGTAACAGAGCGCTTCTGCAGCGCTTCTGTAGCGCTAACAGAGCGCTAACAAAGCGCTTCTGAAGCGCTAACAGAGCGCTACTGAAGCGCTAACCCAGCGGTATACATCACGCGCTAGGAAGCGCCACAGGAGCGCTCCTTGGAGCGCTCCTTGGAGCGCTCACGTAGCGCTAATTTAGCGCTCGGCTGCATGTGTGAACTGGCCTTTATAAGTGAATGTTCCGTTCGCATATGAGTATTGATGCTAATTATTCTCCATTGTGTTAACCCAGCAATACTTTGCTCCACCTTTATTCCAGACGCAATCAAAGCTACGAACTGATGGTACCATCGTGTTATGTCGTTGCTGAACCAATCCTAAACAGACAAGGCCCAGCGACTTGCGCTTTGACGCTGCTTGGTATTGGTCTGATTAACTCGTACGGCGACTGCGTCTGGACTGGGCGTGAAACGAAGTATGAGTTTAACCGCTGAAACGGGTTAAACAACTACATTTGAGCGATAGCGACGCGTTCCATCAATGACGTGTGCGCGAAAACTACTGTGACGACACAGTCGAATTACGTTGAAGAAGAAAGTGTTGTCTCGAGAAGTGTTTCGACGATCTTAAAGAGAAAAGATGCTTGCTGCTTTTAACGAGGAATTCGGACGAACGTGCAATCGCTCTCGTTGCTGCCTGTGAAAATTCAACAACCATGATTTAACTGCGACGTCACAGCTATTTGGTTTTACCTGTTAAGCTATAGAATATTTTTCTCATTTCACTTAGTTTAAAAACAGTTTGTATTACTTAAACAACTGCACTGCTACCAAGCAACCGAAATACTAAACGTACAAGAAGAGAAAAGCTTACTGCCCAAAATACATTCACGCAAGCCACAGCTTTTTCGTGTGCTGACTGTCTCAGTGCAGTTTGTACTTTTGTTTTAAAAGGTAACATTTCGTTCTTCCTCAGTTTTTGTTAATGTATTAGGTTCAGTTTTTGTTTTCATGTGGTAAGCGAGAAAGTAGACGAGATTGCATTTCTTCGAAAAACGTTTGCTGTTCAACACATACTACACTCGCCCATAAGCATATCCTACGAAAAACAAGAGCAATAACAGCAACAGGATTATAAACCTATACGGAGCGCAAGTTCGTCTGCTTCTTTTGCAGGGGTTGCATTGAGGTCAGAACGTCGAGCTCTGATTGGCTCTGATTGAAGGATAGTGGGTATACCTCAAAGCACCCCTGCAAAAAGAAGCAGACGAACTTGCGCTCCGCATACTCTTCCTCAAAGTATGATGCCCGGAGCGCTTCTCCGACTGCTGTTCTTACCACGTCCGAAAAAGTGGTCTCTCGATTTCCACCTGATGACGTCATAAAAGTGTAATGCTGTCGCCTGCCACGATCCTGGCGGTGTCCCAGCGACGGTGGTTGATGTGACCGACGCCTGTACTACTGCAGGTCGCTCTCCAGTTTGACAGTTCACAGAAGCTTCGGCAGCCAAGAGTTGGGACGCCATGTCGACAGCGACACTCGCGTTCGCTCGTACTTTTTAGCAAGATTTCTGGCACCAAACACCAGAGTCGTGTCATCCAACAGCATATAACAGTCTTGCATTTGTGACGTCATTTCTTGCAACTTCAGGACCACTTTCGATCAATGGGCGGAATAGGTCGCTAAATACACAAGTCAGAGACGGATTCCAAGCACCAAAGCAAGCAGAAAAAGTAATCCCTGCGACCTACGAAGGTTGCTTCCATGAAAAAGAATAAAACGGAAAGGGTACGATACACGGGCACATTCTTGTGCCCGTCTGTGTCTCGTCCTCTTTGTCTTTTATAATTTTTGCTAGAAGTAAACTTATACTAACACGCACGTTACAAATATAAGATTACGAAGGTTGCCTATCGAATATCGAGGCCTAAAAACAGATTAACCTCAAAAGATGCCGAAAGCGCTGAAACACTTATTGCGCAAAACAGCGTGCAAGAAAGGTCCCAGCACTGATAGCATCCTTGAATGCAGATGCCTTCTGGCTTTCTAATTGACCGGGTTTCTACGCGTGATCTGCAACGAAGCAGTCACGCTGCTCAGGATAGTTCTATAGACAGCTGTTTCGGACGCCAGTCGCCTGACGAGCCTTTTATTCGCAGTCCGCAACGGCTCGGCCATCACCTGCTGCGACGAGGAGTTCCTTACGAACCCGACCAAAAGGCACTTCGCCTGCATGCCCATCGACCTGGATGCCAACGATCACTTCTACTCAGAGTTCAACCTCAGGTGCATCGAGTTTGTACGCTCCGTGCCGGCGCCCCGACCACAGTGCACGTTCGGTACGTGATTTTCGCTTCCGCCATAAAGTTCTATAGACCAGCAGGCAACTCTGACGTCACCATGCCGTTGCGGTGGCGCTGCTGCCGGGACGGCGCACTCGTAGACGTCGCGCAATTCTTGTTTCTGCGTGCGCGCAGTGGCCATATCTGGTGTGGGAAAACCCTGGCTTGTCTGCAAACAACGCGTTGGCGTATACGTCTCATGGCCCTCAGCAAAAAGTGATAGAGAGAAATAAGTAGAAAGAGAAAGACCGGAATGGGAAGAAAGAGAGGCTAACCCAAGTTTCCTAGTTGTTCACACCGTTGGAAAAAGGATAAAACCATTAGGGACGCGGACACAAAGCATAATCAATCACGTTGGCCTTTTAGAAATTGGACACAGAAGCAGGCGTTTCTATTAAAGAAAGATAAAAAAATATTTTATGTCTATGGCGTTTGCTTTACTCAATATAAAATTTGATGGCTACATGAAACATGTTGTTGACAAATATCTCCAGTTCAAGTTTTAAGCCCAATACTTTTTTCAGGACCTCGTGAACAGTTGAACCAGCTGACTGCTTACATGGACTCCTCCAACATCTACGGCTCGACGGAAGAAGAAGCCAAGTCCCTGCGGAGCTTCAGGGACGGTACGAGCTACCTTTCGATTAATCCTAGAATGGTCCTGAACATGGACGCGAGTACGAGGTAGTGGAAAGTTGTAGATAGCAACGGTATACACTGACGTCGCAACTGTTGATGTTGCGCAGGTCGGCTGGCGTCCACGTTCTTCAGCAGGGACGAGCTGCTGCCTCGTCAAACAGATGGCACGCAGGAGTGCAACGAACAAGGGACCGACTTCGTTTGCTTCAGGGCAGGTAAGGACCACGGGGGGGGGGGGGGGGGGGGGGGGGGGGGGGGGGGTGTAGGACGAGCTTTAGACTTTTATCACAGAACCTTAACGTGTGATATGAAATGCACATTGGTTAATAACCGTTATCTCAAAATTGCTCACTCGTTCAGATCGTTCTCGTGTGTATAGTTTGTACAAACGCGTACTTTTGAAGATAACACTTTATTGGGAAAAAGTATGGTTTTGAATTTTTTTCTGAAGTTTACTACATGGCCATGCATAATTACTAGTCAATATTTATATTTAGCAAAACACAAATGATAATATAAATAAAAATATGGGCTAACTGGTAAAACATGTTGTACAGCATTTATTAATCAAATCTTTTCTTCGAAAATAATAATTACTGCTCTAAGTATTTGTAGCTACACAATATTTATGTTGACATGCTTCGACATTGTATCGTGTCCTATTTTCGTTTCAATGGAAACGGTTCTTTCAACAAGCCCTCGTTATCGAAGGTTCATTTCTTACGTATGTGTCTCGCCCCACCTCGTTTCCGCAGGAGACGAGCGCGTGAACGAGCAGGTGAGCCTGACGGCGATGCACACGCTGTGGCTACGAGAGCACAACCGGGTCGCCGGAGAGCTGCACCGCCTCAACCCGGGCTGGAAGGACGAGATCCTGTACCAGGAGGCCAGGAGGATCGTTGCCGCAGAGTTCCAGCACATCTGCTTCAACGAGTTTCTGCCACTGCTCCTGGGTGCGTTCTGTAACACAGAATGTGGTTCATCAGCCGATTATCACGGAGATGTGTAATGTTTTATTGTAACGGCCGCAGCTGTAACGAAAAACCGAACGCCAAAGCGTTACGCCCATAGGAAAGCTTATAAAGAGAGTTTGATCTCCGGCAGGATTTGAACTCACCACCTTAAGATTGCGAGCCTTGTGCTTTGACAACTAAACAATGCATTTTCTTTCTTTATTAATTGAGCTATTTAGGGTCGGTGGTTGCTAGCACGCCAAAGCGAACTCCTTAGTGCAACGCGTGAAGGTGCGGTAGCGCGCTTCGCGTTTTTTCCTGCCATGCTGCGCCGTCTCACGGCGTGTGTCAGAAATGGGAGCGAATCTTCGGTAGGTGGTGCCGTTCAGACGACGCGTTCACCCCTCCCGTCATGGTCGTGGCTCCTACGAAGCAGACAGCCGCAGCCCGTGCGCGAGCCTTATGGGTAACTTAATAAAAGGCAGCAGCATCAGAAAAGCCTTTACCGTTTGCCCCGCAGATAAACACCGATAAGTGGAAGTCCCATCACACATCCTGTGCTTACCAGTCGCTGTCAGCATGATTAAGATTGTATAATATTTTTGTCATTTAATGAATAAAAAATAGTCATGGTAATAACCTAACCTCAATAAACAACCAGTAAAAAAAATTCTCTAGGCGAGGTGTTTGCGATTTGACGGATATTTATTGCGGTGAAGGCCCGGTATAATCGAGATTTTCGTTGCTCGTCAGAAAGGTCCCTAGGTAATCGACATTTCCCTAGGGTGTGCCAGATGCCTTTCGTGGGTTTGGCGCGTAAACTTTTTCAATATTAGTTTAGGAAGCACATGGCTCGCAGACGTACCAGTAAGTCTTGTTGTACAGTCGCCGACAGCTCAAGAGACGCTGGGAGTGGCTTATTGTGTTCACGCTTCGTGATGGGCGCTTCCGCATCCGTACGGGCCAATTCCGCAATTTCATTAGCCGAGAAGCGATAATAAGATGTTCGGGAATCGTCACGCCGTCTGTTTCTTAAGCTGACAGTGATTGTAGGAACCTTCTTTCGGTGATCGATATTTTGGCGGACCCTTGGAGGGAATCTGAACCATGAGTAAGCTACAGAACAGATCCATGAAGCAAGCGAAACTGCTTTTTTTTCCCGCTATTTGCGACAGTGAATTATTTTGTAACCTGCGTACAGTCACCAAGACCATTCAAAACAAAACAAAACAAAAAAAAAGTCTACAAATTTTGCACGCCGATTACCGCCACAGCGGTCGCATGTATGAGGGTGAAGGATGACGTTTGCACAATCGTTGCTTAGTTCGAGAACAAATGCTTGTACGTTCATCGCTTACTGTGAACGTGAATCTAATTTTCATTTTTTTTTTATTCTTCCGTCAATTATGCATATGAAGCTTTATAAACTCCTGAATTAGATATGTTACTTTTTTTTTTCACTCTCCGTCGGCCAGGTCGCAAAGTGATGGAACAGTTCGACCTGCTGCTTACGCCGTACGGTTACAGCCATAGCTACGATCCCAATCTGAACGCCGGCATCGGCAACGTGTTCGCCACCGCTGCATACAGATACGGGCACACCCTCGTGCAGGTGAGTACGACGAGAGGGCTCGATTTCTCAAATAGATTGGACCGCGCAGGCTTTGTCGCACTACCCCGAAGTTTTGAAACGGCCATCATACCGATATCGAGGAACGAAATGATGCATACCTGAAATGCGCGTATTAGCTTGTGCTCTCTGAAAACGTCAGCACTGCTACGCGCTGCAGTCGAGGACCGCTTTCGTTAACCAGTGTCCAGAGTCAAGCAACGATATAGGTGTTGAGGTTCATGCAACCAGAATCTCATTTGTCAGCTCGAGTTTAACTACCGTAAATGTTTTGCGGTCATGCGAACTTGTGTGCGGTGTGTGTCCATGTAATACATCTAACTTCGTATGCACACGCGTTTTTTTCTTTAATTTTTTTTTTTGTGAGTGTTTCTAAGTGCGAATGTATGAGTCGGGTGTGAACGAATGTTAATTACTGCTTTCTGGCGTGGAAGCGCGAATCCTTGAATAAAATACAACACATCGAGAGAACAAAAAAATTCTTAGAAGCTAGGAACAAGTTTTTTTTTTAGTTTTTTTTTAACATAACTTTATGTGCAAGAATTATAATACCAGAGTTTATGAAATTCGTAAGTTTCGGCAACAGAGATGTGGTCTAAACTTCCGGATACTCTAGGTTGCACTGTATGTGTGACAAAAAAAAAAAGAACTTTAAATATGCCATCCAGAGACTATAGCAATAACAATGCTCAAATGCCATTCTGTTCTTCCTTAGGATTCCCATCGTTGTTGAGTGTTGACAATGTTCACTGCCATACTGCGCACATGATCTCAGACTTTAAAGATAAATTTGAACACAGTCGAAGCTCTGTCAAAGACAACGATAACATGTCTGCCAATATTTGCCCGTCCGTTCGAAAGCTATTACTGGTCATTTAAAAGTACAGGGACTTCAGTCTTATTGCTAAATGGAAAAATAGGCAATACGTTTTTCAACAGCACTATCGATATCATGGGCTGTTGCCACCTAGCAAAGCAGAAAACATGCTTTGGGGCGTGCCCTGGACAAATTTGAAATACTATAAAAGTATTATAAAAAATGCATTATTTATTGTTTAATTTTAGGGTAAATATATATATATATATACGAAAGCAATGCTAGGCGCGCCTATCTTAAAATGTGTCTTGCCATGAAATATTGCTTCAAACAAGAAGCACTTGCTAAATCCGTGTGAACTACAATATCTTAATTAATAGAAGGCTGGATAAATGCCACACGCTTGATACACGTGTAACGCATAACTGGTACCTATAAGCTACTTGTCAAACTCTATAAAGTCGCCGACAAGTGGTGTAAATAGCTTGAAATTATGTACAGTTAATTTGCATTGCACGGGCTCTGCGCGCAGGGCAACATCGAGCTGATCAACGAGGACGGATCCGTGCACAAGCGGATACCGCTGGCGGCCCAGTTCTTCAATCCGAACGAGATCTATCACCCGGGCAACCTGGATCGCTTCTTCAGGGGCCTGATCACGCAGCCTGCACAGACCTACGATCGCTTCGTCACGCAACAAGTAAGCCCCAAGTTATGTTTTACCGCACACTCGGGGTACTAATCTGGACACTTGGCGAAAAAGTCGGCGAGAAATTCGACCGCAGTGATTGGACAGCGCCAAGGTCAAGCGTCGCGCCGGCCAATCAGGGCCGCCAGATTCTTCGGCGACGTTTTCGCCAAATGTCGAGATTAGAGCCCCGGGACGTTCCGTAAACAGATACTTGAGTTTGTGCGGCTGCATTCCCGCAGCACACCAGGAGGGCCAATCACTGCCATCTGCGAAAAGACCTCGGCGAATGACTATACTTCGTTTCAGCTTTGGTCCGAGCGCGGTCGATGTTATCAGCCGAAGGGCCAATCAAACAGCGAAAGAGGCACAACGTCATTGCGTGCTCTCTGCAGTTGATAGGACCATGCCGGTATTCGCCGCCTTTTTGTACGCACTCCTCTGCCGGCTAGTCCTATCAAGCGCAGAGAGCACACCATTACGCTGCGCTTTTTGCGCTGTTTGATTGGCCCTTCGGCTCATAACATCGGCCGCACTCGGACCGAAGCTGAAACTAAGTACACTCTAAAAAAAGCATGTGCGTCCACTTTGCCGTACAAAACTCGGAGAGCCAATCACCGCAACTTACGGCGGCAGCTTAGCGAATGACGATGCCGAAACATGTTTACACTAAAAAACGCAGTCTGAGTTGTGACATTAAGCAATGCAAAACATCACGCTTGAATTACTTAATGTCACAACTCAGACTGCGCGTTTTTTGTTCTAAATATATGTTTCGCCATCGCCATTCGCTGAGCTGCCTCCGTAAGTTCCGGTGATTGGCTCTCCGAGTGTTGTGTGGGAAAGCGGATGCACGGTTTTTTTTTTAGAGTGTAAATGCCGGAAACGCTTTTCCTCTGAAATATGCGTGCTGCGCTGCGACACTCAGCCCAAACTTCTCACGAGCTCACGTCATGCCCACTGTCGCTACTGTATTTTTAGGTCAAAATCTTTTTTTAATATGTTTACTGGTCATCGAGGTCGCTCCTTCCGTGCCCTACTCGAAAAAAAAAAAAAAAAATACACATATATGCACCCATACGGCCCCTATTTCATAATGACATATGAACGAACCATATAACGTATATACATTTTTCTTAATGAAGAACGCACGCGCTAATTTGATGTTTGGCCATGGTTGACTAATACTTTCCTTGTGTCTACCATGCTTTCCTTGTGTCATAAATGGCATCGTTTTCTACCACCTGAACTTAATCATTTTTGACACTAGCGATACTTTAATTAAATAGATCTTGTGCACAGCACCGACAAGATTTAATGTGTTTTAAGTGTATAGTACCTGTACAAGATAAGGTAGATTGTCTGGAAACACCTAAAATTGTGAAGTCCGTTGATAAAACCGCTTAATTTTCAAACGTTTCTTGATATATGAGTCCTCCGTTTGCTGTTATAGGAGTCGTACGGGTGTGTATGTTTTTTTTTGTTTTTTTTTTCAGTACGATAAATTGCAAATATTAACTCAATCGGCGTTCTGCGACCACCAATTAGACACGCGAGCATTTGTTAAGTGGCGTATGGCAGCTATGGCTCGTTTATACTTCCGAATTCGCTGGCGGATCCGTGCAGGCGGAAAGCGGATTTCAGAGCCGGGTACTCGACTCGTCGCCGGTGAACAATCTGAATAGGGTTCCCGGCGTGATCCAGATTTTCCGCCAGCGACGAGCCGATTTCGCCACCCGGCTCTAAAATCCACTTTCTGCCTCCGCGGATCCGCCCACGAATCCGCAAGTGTAAACGAGCCATTACACTGGAGCCCAATTACAACAGCGAAGCGGGTAAGCTTTCCAAGATTGTAATGGTGGAACTTTTATTGTTCACAAGAAGGGGAAGGCATCCGTACTGGTATAATCTGTCTCCCAGTGGGGTTTAGTTTCGCCTTCTCGTAGAAATGGGGCTAGACTAGTTGTTAAAGGTGAGAGATGAAAGAGAGGATGATACGCTCTTAAGAAATTTTACACCCTTAACACTTTGGCGGTTTAAGATTTTTTTTTTATATATACAAAGATGCTTTTCAACGATCGCCTTTTTGTTTTCAAAGGGATAATACAAAGAAATGGTCAGTGCATATTTTTTTCCTAGTCATCTAGCGGGAACTCGTACAGTGCTTGCAACCTGTTGAGGTTTAGAAGCATCAAATTAAAAATACTTCCATTCGGTTTCATTTTGGCGCATCCGCTTCTTCGACATTCCAGAGTCTTCAAAATCCTAGCCAAAGTACATTAAAGATGTCCTCCTTTGGATGATGAGCTCTCATCCTCTACATTTAATTCCGAAAAGCGTTGGAATTCTGAATCGGAGGAGGCAGTGCTCCCACTGGCACTACTCCCGGAGAGGCCGGTATGCGAAGTGAGACTCACGTGAGCGGAGCGTCGACTTTAAAAGCTATATATAGTCCAGCAATGGGAAACACTGTGCAAATATAACGTTTCTAGTTCGCCAAATACATAAGAAATGGCAAAACACCTACCACGTTGCACGCAGTTTTTCGTTAAGCGGTCCCTTTCAAATGTGTAATCACCGCCGTACGTGTACTATTGGGTTCAAATGAAATGCGAACAGTGACGGAATTTTTGGCCGCCTAACCCTCCATCTGAGCAAATAAAGATTTATTCAGTCAGTCAGCACCATCGACACAGCGTCGAATCTCGGGTTGTGCTGGGCGAGGGTCAAACAGATCGGAGTATACACGAACTCATCTCTGTTACGTCACGGCGCGGTGGTGGCGCGTCGGTCGCACTTCCGGTCTGGGGCTGTGGGCAGAAGTGCCCATGCCAGACGTGTATTCCTGCGTTGTTTTGAAAGGAACCAGACAAAAACCTGCCTCTCGTCAAAACGCCGGGACTGGGGCCGAACCAAAAGTGTCGAAAAAGGTTTGAAGGTCAGTTTTCATGCGCTCGGTTCGTCCGAGAACGCGGATATGTGCCGTGAAAAGGGAAAACCAGACGCCGTTGGACCACGATTGCTTGGGCGGGAAGCACTTTGGGTTGAATTCACGGATACTTGTGGTCATCAGATTTATTTGTTTTGTTCCAAAATGAACTCCGGAAAACCGTCAAGTTGTATGGACCACCTGCGGACTACGTTCAGTGCGTCTTCAAGTTCAAACGGTCGCCTAATCGTTCGAACTGTCGTCTGCTCTTTCAAACGTTTCTGCTTGTCGTCTGCTCTTTTAGAGGACACCGGCCCGTAGACCAAACGTGGGCCCGGTACTTGCAAGCGATAAGAATTAAGTGCAGGCCTTAAAAGACTTAAGTTTGAAGGTTGGTAAGCAGGCTCGACGTAAACAGTAGATACAAGATGTTGATCATTGTTACCAGTGGCCATCACCGACTTGTTATGCCTGATTCACTTGGTTAGATTCTGCTTGCGATTTTCAGTATCGACGTCGACCATCTCAGCTACGGTTCACGCTTTTGCAGTTCGAGCGACGTCGCTACTGAAAATTGCGAGCGAAATCTCATCATGCGAATCAGGCTTTAGCGTACGTTCTGCGGCGTCCACGCGGAATGAATCGCCGCATGCCAGATGATTCACGCGAAGTTTTGCGGTGTAACGAGCCTCGTTAATTTCGCTGACGCTGCTCAAGTAGTCAGACATCGTTAGGAGGACGTGGAATCAACAGTTCCAACGCGAAAAAGAGCGCGGGGACTCACACCGGCGCCGACAACATCGCATTTCAATGGTTTGTTTATGGGCGACGGCGAGCTTTTTGCCCACACCCCCATCGCGCATGCGCGGCGCCGGTGGCCTCCGCTAGGGGCGCTCCGGGCGCTCCGGTTTGTTTGTAAACATGAGTTGGTGTATAGACATTTTCCACAGGGGCGCCGCCATCTTGAATTGTCGTCACTTCCAGTATGGGCGACGAAAAAATACTAAAACGTTTCAACCTGTAACTAGCAAAATAATAGAGGGGAGCCAAAACGAGAATGTGTGACGGTTAGGCTTTTATCCTAAATGTCTTCTATTGGCGTGGCGACGGCAAAACAATGTTTTCGCCCATACTGGAAGTGACGACAATTCAAGATGGCGGCGCCCTTGTGGAAAAGGTCTATAGACCGTTCCATTAGGGTCAGAGCAGAGAGGGTAAAAGAGAAAAAAAAATGCACTCCCCCTCTCCCCCGCAAGCCGTCCGCTGCGCCGAGTGGGCTGTAGCTAGCGTCCGGCTGGCGTGCAAAACTCTGTTTAAAATCGCGTCATTTTGGAACTTTCAAGCGCAGATGCGCAGATTTTGGTATGCCAGTTATCGTGTAATACTATACTAGATAAAAAGACTCACAGGGTCCAATTGCACTATTACCTGCGTGCAAATAAAAAACAAAAATAGGGAAAACTGTGTCAGATTGGCCGGTTTCTTTGGCGAAAAGAAAATCCGGTTGCTGTACCTTTTTTACTATACAAAAGTTCGTACTGGTGTAGGCCTTTAGCGACCATGAGTGAAAGTTTGAAATAATAAATAAAAACGTGCTCTCCTGCCGCAATACACGCAGTAGTTGAGGGTAGTACCGCCGGCTGACTCAACTGCTATTTAAGTAACGAAAAAAAGATATGCTAGTTTATCATTTAGCAAAATAGAACAACAGAGAGCTATAGGCTGATTTTGGAGTAGCCACAACTATTCTAAGAACGCGAACCACTTCACAACGGCAGCCACGAGCGAGAGTTCGGTGTTCGGTAGAGCCCGCCGATACAGCCCAAAGATGGAGAACGGCAACCTCCCGGTTTGTCGTCTGCTAGCGGAGTCGGACGCGTGCCCTCTCTCTCGTTTTACCCCGCCGAACCTTGCCGAACCCGCTGAACTTCCCGGATGTGTGGAGAGGGCGCTGCGGTCGAACAAAATGGTGCCGCCCAGAGAGCGGTAAATGGAATGGTCTACTTTTCACCCCACAGTTTTATCAGTTTCCAGAGGCCTCCAGGAGGCGCAGCACGTGTCCACGGCTACACGCTTCAGTGATGAAAATAATCCCTGGAGAAGGGGAACAAGAGGGACAAGGGACAAACATAAATCTCCATCCACAGCTAGGTGACTGGTGAGCGACCGAAAAAATCCGCCTGGTCCGGGTATCGAACCCGGGACCTCTCCATTACAAGTGGAGCGCTCTACCAACTGAGCTAACCAGGGGTTAGACGTCAGTGTTCGCCTTTCATTCGAACCCAATAGTAGAGTCACGACCGTCAAAGGGTTTAGAGTGCAAATGACCTGTACCAGAGACCCGCATTAATAAACGCTTTCAGACGGTCAGCATGGCCGTGACTCCTCTCTCTCTCTCTCTCTCGTGCGTGGTTTACTGCGTATTGGCCGTTCCTGCGCATGTGAGAAAATTAATGTGATGTTTCTAAACTTGCTGCTTAAAAATATATCCGCAAAAAAAGTTCCTAAGATCGCCAGCATGCTATTTTTAAGCATTCACTAGCGGTCTGAGGGTGCTCTTGTATAACACCCTTTGGCTGTTGGCCCTGTGACACGCTCATTTACACCCTTAAGGTCATAAAACATTTTAGTGTGTAAATGCTAAATAAATTATCATTTAATAGTATTCTTTCAGCGCACTTTCGCATTAAAAGCACCATTATGAGCTTCTCGTACCTCACCGAGATTCCGAGTTACTGAAGCTGGAAATGACGTAACGTACGTACTGAAAGGTTTTTTGTTGGTATGAACCATAGTCACTGAATATTCTCAGGGCACAGACATTTCTGTTTTTAGTATAAAAACCGTGCCGTAATCTTTTAAATCAAGGAACTGTGCAGGAGCATGGAATCTGGGTGAAGAGAGCGGACAGAGAATGTCAGTTATGTTTGTATTATTGAAATGCACCATCTAGCCCATCCGATCTTACTGCAATCTATATGCGTTTCGAGTGCAAGCCGCACTTCCTTCCCGGTGCCCTACGAGAGAATAAACGCGCAGGTCTCTTTGTGCAGTCTAAAGGGCTTTTTTTTTTAAGGTTATGCTAATTGCAAATAGAAGTTTGCCTATTCAATATTCGATTCAATATTTGGCATCTTGGACACTATACGGCAATATTTTGCTTCGTCCTCACTACGGCGAGGAGGTGCCAATGTCTATGCAAAGGAGAGATCGTGAAATGAAGTAGTTCCTGAGTTTCAGAAACGGTGTATATGCATGTGCCTGTTTTAACACAATAACATTTAGGAGCTCATGTCGCAGAATATCCGACGTCGGCGTCAGCGTCGGTGAGACCAAAAATTACCATACTGCAACGCGCGAAGCTACGTCTGACGTCACACGTGACTGCGCGCGTTGCATTATGAAAGTAGGCCGCTAAATTCGGCGGGAAAATTTTCCCGCCAGATTTAGCGGCCAATATTTCTGCCAAATTTAGCGGAAAATTTTCCCGTAAATTTAGCGGGAAAATCCCATAATGCAAAGCGGGCCGCCACGTGTGAAGTCACGTGTGACGTCAGACGTTGCTGCGCGCGTTGCATATGGGACCACACACACACGCTTGCACGGCTTGGCAACGAGCACGCGTTAATAAGAGAAGGCTTTGCGAAAGGGACCCAATAACGCTATCGGGTTCCACTCTTAAAGGCGAAGCTTAAGTGACCCCCAATATTAATTTTTTCTTTGTTTTAGGTTGATGTATGGAACTCATTGACACGCTTGACTGCGTTTTCACACTTTGTACTCGAACTTGATTGAAAGTAAAATTTTATTTTTGCACACCGAAGACGCGAAGAGATCCCTTTTTATTAATCTTCAAGCTTTTCCTCAGTCTCAAGGTTTAAACATCATGATTAATACGCATTAGCTCACCTGCCTTTTTGAGAACTTTTTTTGCAAAGAGTGTCCGTTCAATAATGTCTTCCCCGCTCAACTGTGCAGCTGACTAACCACCTGTACGAGCCCATCGGCCAGGGCTTCGGTATGGACCTGGTGGCGTTGAACATCCAGCGGGGCCGAGACCACGGCATCCCCAGCTACAACGACTGGCGGGAACACTGCGGCATGCCCAGGATTACGGACTTCGCCCAGCTGGCCGACATCATGACGCCGGAGTCCGCCAAGGCCTTCGCACAAGTCTACAAGTACGTGCGCGACGTGGGAGACTTCCCCGCACCGCGGATACGCGGACCGCGTTGACACCTGCCTGTGTCGCTTCGTAAACACTCTCGAGTGCCTAATTCGCTTTTTTATTCGAATTTCAAGCACCCGCCGAAGGCGAAAACAGATAATGCAGACGCCCACTAAAGGGACACAAACTCTCAAAAATTTTTTTTCTTTTTTAGCGCCTGAAGAGACGAAAATAAACGTTTCGAAACAAGAAGAAGAAAAAAAAAACACTTTTTTTGGCTAATATTGACGGTGCTAGACTCATTTTAACGATTCCTGTCTACATCCAATATTGAAGTTAGTTTCGGAATCGTTTTTAACTAAAAAGGTGTCCCATGTCGTGAATAGCGTCCTTTTTTTATGGAACGCTGCAGCGGGGTGCTGCAGCGTTTATTTTGTTACTTACGTCTTATCAATGTACGTTAAAAACGTTTTTTCTTTTTTATAAACTCAAGTGTTTTTTTTTTTATGTTTTAGGGGTGTAGACCGCTTCAGAACAGTATATTTGGGCCCGTTCATTGCAATGTTTCTGCGTTTTACACGTTTATTTTTTCAGTCGCAAAAATGGCAAGCTCCTTACTGGATCGTGATTTTAGTGAAAGGCTTTTTGATTGTACACGGGGATACTTATTCACTTTTCAAGCGTATCAACATAACACGTATTCAATAACAGGTTATTGCATAGATTGTGTTGTTACTTTGCGTAGCTTTGACAGGAAAAAAAATCACTTTAATGTGAATGAAAAAAAAACGAAACAAAAAACCTCCGACGGAATTGTTATTTGCGAAGTATGAGGGTTAAGTAGTAGTGACCGAGACCAGGAACCGCAAGTATTTTCGTATGTACCACGAAATAACAACAAATACTCGCACACTGAAAATAGTGGATGCCGTGGGACCGTAGTGCCGAGTTAGAGCAGTTACCGGAGCGGCTGTGCGATTTCCTTCACATTTATCCAGGTACCCCGACGACATCGACTTGTTCCCGGCTGGCGTGAACGAGAAATCGGTGCCCGGCGGCACGCTAGGACCCACCTTCGCCTGTCTCGTGGCCGAGCAGTTCCGACGGATGAAGAACGGCGACCGCTTCTGGTACGAGAACGGAGGGCTCGAGTCGTCCTTCAACGAAGGTCAGTCACTTCTGCACCTGCTGCTAAAATGCCGTTCGTAATATAACGGACTAGAAATATATAGCTACGTAAATGGGAGTTACACAGTAACACAGTACGGGAAATGAAAGGGGAATCGAAAAAAGTTAGGCGCACCACCCTGACATTTTGAACGAGGCTATATAAGCTTGCCGAGCCTAGTGATATGCTTGACTTCACTGCAAGTCTGAGCGCGGCCGACGCTACAAACTGATGGTGCCAAACAACAGTCGGAGAGAGCGCAAGGAGATAGCATGGACTGATTTAGTGATTTTCGATGACGCTCAACAAGTTTCTAATTGAAACCATATGTGTATTTTCATTTGAGTGATCTATCCGATTTATTGTGAAGATTAGCCGCCTATATAATGTCCCCCTAGTCGTATAACTCACATACGCAAACCGCTTCAGTATACCTCTTACGATTTTTTTTAAAAATAAAATAGGTTCGAATTAAATTTAACACTCTGTATGTATCACCTGGAAGTCTTTAACGCATGTACCAGGCCACTCGACATAACTCTGATCATCAACACCATCACTGACGTTCCCCAGTTCTGGCTTACCGTTTTGTGGTGTTTGCGAGCACAACACGCCATCCAGCGACTTTAAACGCGCAGAGTACACAGCGTATACAAAAAATGATTCGCGGGACGGTCGCGTCACACATTGCCGGAAACACAACGTGCTTATTAAATTTCTTTTGGAGTGTATGAACGACACCACCTTCCAAAACACCGTTATTTGGGTTCATCAGTGTTGCCGTTTGTTTTTGTCTTTACAGTTCAAATCGAGGAAATTCGAAAGGCCAGCCTGGCGCGGGTTATCTGCGACAACTCCAACCTGAACTACGTTCAGCCTCTGGTCATGATCAGAGAAGCGCAGTGGTGAGTTTGGCCGATAAGCTTTTATCGGTCTTCCGCGTGCATTTCAATGGCCGAAGGACCTCTCATCACGAAGCCGCCTGATACGGGCAAGACCAGGAAATGGCGTTATCTAAGAATGTTCGAGGACACTCGAAAACGGTCAATGTCCCGATAGCTTTTTTTAAAGCATAAAATACTTTTTAACGCTACCCCCAACAACAAAATTTTGTCCGCCCGCGCTTCCGTTCGTCCTTCCGTCCTGCCTGTGCATTTCCCCTATTTATAGGGCCTTCCAACCTAAAAATAGTTTCATTAAAAAAAAAAAAGTGGCATATATTACCAGGATTTTCCCATGGAAGTGTCCACGAAATTTCAGCTCGCGATGTGAAGGATGAAGCGCATAAAATGCATATGGAGATTCCCGTGTTATAAGTCGCTTGAAACGATCCGTGACGTAACATCAGGATCAGGATGTCGTCTCCTAAGGGCTCTCCTTCTTTCACCCTCGTCCCGCCACCCCGCCTGTTATCATCGCGTCGGTCCCATCTAGGAGGTGTTGGTCGGGCGCAGAGTCGCGTCGCCTTACAAACGGGGGCAAAACGAGAGGACGCATAGGAGAATAAACACAGGGCTTACTTACACGTTTCTTGTACTTATTCGTAAGGAGTAGGAACATAATACAACGCAAATAAAGCAAAGAAAAAAACGCCCTGTAAATTTGCGCTCATCAGTTTGTCTACTTCACCAAAAAGCGTAATTCTTTTGTGGAAAAAAGAAAAAAAAAATACATTTACATTGATACATTTGTAATCGGGCCACGCGATCTTCTCTGCCTCAATAGTTTCTCCAAGTAGAGAATCGCCACACTGCGCCAACGCAGTGCATTTTGTGAACTGGGTATCGCAACGACAGTCTCATCACTGAATCCCTAGATGGCCAGAGACAGTCCCGCTCGTGCTGTTATGATGTTTTCGCAGCCGATCGTTGAGACATTTACCAGTTTTTCCAACACATAACTTAGATGTTTCGACAGAGCGGCTCGAACCGAAAAAGGCGTGACGTCACGCTTAGTGATCGTAGTGTCTTGTTACGTCACAGGCTTCGTCGAGTGACGAAACAAAACTGTATCAAAATCTGAGCGTTTCGAATTAGTTTTCTGATAAAATCTTAGCTCTTTTGGTTCGATAATTTAGCATCGTAATTCAAGGTACGTAAAATTGTACGGGGCACGAAGACCTACGATCGCTATTTCTATAGGCTGGTCAGGCAGTTTAACGCTTTAACAAATCTGGAGCAACTAGTTTCCCACAAACCACATAGGGGGAACAAATCGCCCCAAGCTACGGATGAAACTCGGTGAAGGTCGAGATGAACCGGATCGCAAAAAGAAAAAAAAGGAGGTTATTGCAGCAACGAGATTGATCCTGTCCCTAATTTGATTGGAGCAAAAAGTAAAAACAACTTGGGAATCATTGGGAAAATTGGAAAATGTGTCCACGAAAGGTGTCGTGAAAGTGTTTTGAAGAGGAGCCCCGAAATTCCAGTGGTACAACCTGGCTAATTTTACTGTATTGCTTTTGCGACTGCTCGCGTTTCCTAACGCGCGTTTTGTTCTTCAATCGCGCAGGAACCCGAAGGTGGATTGCAATGGCGAAGACATCCCGAGAGTGAGCTTGGACAACTGGCAGAACGAGCCGGTCTGGACGTAGGGCCACCGACTCCCGCGGGGGGAACTTTTATTTGTTGTGTTCCCCAATGTTCCCTGGCATTACTCCCCTACCCCACGATGTTGTTCACTTGCCGCGTTTTTTCCTCGTTGCTTTCTTGTTGCACGCATGTGACGATGCCCCGCGATATCCGTTTCATTAAAGGTCACACGAGCGCACGTGCGCTTCATTCTTTCATCGTTGTCTATTTGTAATTACTTCGCTGAAAACTATGTTGGGGTTCAGTGCAGACAGTATAGACGCTTTACACACGAGCCAGAATATAGCCGCCATTGCTGACCTTCTCTTGTTTTACCGAGATACCGAGCCACTGAAATTGGTGTGGACGAGCCTCCACAAAAGCCAATGCGGTGGAGAAAGACTGAATAAAATCTAAAATGGCAATAACCTGGCCTGCTATGGTAATACTGAGGTGAAGTAAACGTAATAAGGGGAAACAAAAACTGGAGGTCAGTTATGGCGGTGCCCATGCACAGCTGCTGCAAAGCGTCAATAGGAAGTATTCACTGGCGGCCATAGCTGTGTGCGCGAATGCTGAGCGCGTGCTGATGGCGAGTTTCCACAGTTCTTTTGCAACGTGCGTTCCGCACCATCAAGAGTGCCGGTCTTAGCAGCCTATTGATGTGAGCTCGTTTTGAGCATGCGCTCTAAACAGCACGCACAAATATGGCGTCCAGTGAATACTCCCTATGCAACAGCGGATCGCTTGTTTTCGAAAGCGCGCGACACATAGTAGCTGGTGTGCCGATTATTCGGGTCTGCCACTGTTTGATCCCGTACTCTGTGGGCATGTGCGTATTGAACACAAGTGATGCCTCCGACGAGGATTCGGATTCAATTGCACGCTTTGTGCCCCAAAAGTGTCAACCGCCCATGTTGATTCATGGGCATATGAGAAAAGCACCAAGTAGCCAACGCCACTCTAACAGTGCGACCATTTCTGTAAATTGGTTTATATACGGGCATCTACTCAGACCGCAAATTCGTCTGCTTCTTGCACAGGCGTTGCGATGCTGTCCGAATGCCGAGCTTTTATTGCCCGATTAAAAAAGAATAGTGGGTAGACCACAAGGCGTCTAGCATTAAAGTCTACCCACTATCCTTCATTCAGAACCAATCAGAGCTCGGCGTCGTTCTTACGTCACCGCAACTCCAGCGCTAGAAGCAGACGACTTGCTCTCCGCAATAAAGTGAAAAGAGAGTGAAGAGAAAAGAGAGTGAAAATGGGTAAAAATAACAAAGGTACTGGTTGACTATTCTGTGCGAAAGTCTCAAAGGCAACCAACCTCAACTGACTTCGAAGCTCAAATTGCGAATATTAAAGAATCGTTAGTGATGGACTACCGGAATGTTTCTGGAACGTGCGTTTTATGTAACAGCGCTCAGCCGATCTTTGTGTAATGAGCAACGATGCTGGGCGGAAAGATTGGCTTTCGGCTGCAGGCTCTTCTGTTACTTCCGTTTTATCATTTATATTTCTTATATTTTTACCGTCTTCCGGTACTCATTATGATTTGCGCCGGAATAAAGTTTTCTTTAGAGATTAGAAACAATACAAACTAAAAATGAAATAATTTAGAGGTCGTGTAATAGTTTGCTTTAATTCATATGAAGCGGCTGTGAAAATATCTTCATTTGTTTACGGAAATATACTCGACACATCTGCAGCACGTTAGCGGGAACTCTTTTTATATGCTAACAGAAGTGCTCTTGTCATGATTAACTTGCGCTGATGCGCACATTTGCAAATATTCAGTTTCCTCTTTCATTTTTCTGCAGTTGATAAGTAGTTCTTCGATGGAAGGCCACATAAAGTTACGACTTGAAAACAACCACATTAAATTGTTAGCAGAGGTATGAACCCAAAGTAAGCAACAACGAAAAATTCACAATGCAAATCGCTACACTGAAGGGATGTTGAATGACGCACTGCACATATTTGTTTAAAACTAAACTAGACAGGATGCAAATCTCTAGACACAATAAGCACCGTCTATGAATGCAAGTATTTTTTCTATCCGCTCGAGTATGTCAATGGTACAATCCGGAAAGGATCGTGATGCGTCATCACGACACACTTAAAAAAAGAAAAAAAAAAAAGGAAGTAAATTTTGGTTTTTTAGGGAAGTAACCCGCTTGTCACCGTGAGCGGACTCCTAACGAGTCAATCGCGGCACCTATACTTCCTTCTGCGTTTTACTCCCTCTTGAACCCCTCTGAGAGTAATTCGTTACCCCCTCAGTAAACAGCGATTTGCCCCTCACAATTTTCGCATCCCCAGCCGTGCTCTATTTCACTTCAAGTCCGACAGCAGTTAACGGTATACAAGCACCACCAAAAGCGCATCATCACGGTACCCATCCTCCGTTTACGTGTTAGATCCCTGTCTAAACCAATCGCGCACAGTGAAGTCGCCGGGGTTTGCGCTGTCTTATGTGAGTGGTATGGTCTACACGGTCATAACCCCCCCGAAAAAAGAAGAAAAAAACGAGCGCAGTGACGATTTTTGGCGCAGCTTGATTACCTCTATCGTGTAGTACAGTGTTGGCTAAGTTTGGGCTTCGGTTGAAATGGAGCATAGACCTGGAGTGAAGATTGATTGGGTCGCTTGGGTCCCAACACGTTACTCGCAATCGCTTATGGTACCTCGTAGTTGTACAATGCAGTTTGCGACCTTCAAACCATTCGACTTAAGCGAGTGAAACTTTTGGTAGATGGCGAGGAAATCTTCACGATACTCTTCACTGAGGGCAGGGCCCAAATTAACATGTTATATGACAACTCTAAAGGGTGTTCTTAAAACTTACGGATTGTTAAAAAAATGCGGTGAAAGCTATATTAGATTGCGGGTTAGGCAGGTGAGTTGCAAACAAAAACCCAGGTGATAACGTTATCGTTTGCCTTTTTGCATCGCCAGCCTCGCGAGCGTTACACGACTGTTGACCTTAGCGCACCACCACGCTTCCCACGCGCCTGAAATATTTATCAAATTGACTGATTTCGTGGTTTCCGGTGACGTTCAACACGGTTCTGACAGGAATCGTATGTTCATTTTAACACGAAACGTTTTTTGGCTAGGTGTTCGGCAGCTCGTCAAGTCTGGATAAAAGGGTGGCCGCGAGGCTCGACATTGATTGGTTGACGAAACTTAGGTTCACGAGCGGGGTGGAGTGGAAATCAAGGCTAAGCTTCCGCGGAGTCGGGCGTCGCGGCGTCGCCCCACTCCCGGATGCAGCGAAGCGCACCGAGCACTTGGTCAAACACATCTCCATTGGTGGCGGTGGGCCAGTCACATCGTTTCCCCTCTCCGACAATCACGGCTCGCCGCGGCTCGCTGTCGTGTTCAAACAGAAAAAACAGAAAGGGAGCTCAGCTTTTTTGACAGGGCGGTGAACTGCTCATCGACCATGCCGCCAGTTTGCATAGCATTTAAAGGCGGTCAACAGGGTCGTGATTTCTCTCTCGCGCGTGAGTTGCTGCGTCCGTGTGCGCCGAGAAAGAGAGGGAAAGGAGGAAAGCAGAGCGTGCGGGGTCGTCAGAACACCGAGTTCTGGTTGGAACGATTAGTGGGTAAGCCTAAAACTAGCTATCTTTTATCTCCACTGCACTCGTCGAACGCATTACAACACGAAACGCCGGCGTCCGGAGTTTCGCTTTTACTTTCAAACGCGTTCGACGAGTGCAGTGGGGTCAAAGACAGCTGGCTTTAAGTCTACCCTCTAACCATTCGCATTAAAAATCGGCATTCTAACGTGAAAAGACGATGAGAGTGCTGGCGAGCTGGTGGTAGCTAATCATGTCGTATTACACCTGAGACTGCGGTGGAAGAAATCGGAAGAACTTTCAGTAGAAGGAACAGACACAGAGAACGTCTGTGTCTGAGACGTTCTCTGTGTCTGTTCCTTCTACTGAAAGTTCTTCCGATTTCTTCCACCGCAGTCTCAGGTGTAATACGACATGATTCTAACGTCCCCGAGCGCTCCCGTCTTATCCTCTCCCTCACGTTTTCGCCGCATTGACATGTTCTGTGGATGTGAAAACGTCATGCAAAGCTTGTTTCTCGTGAACAGGCTGCTCGTCAATAAATTTCCTTAGAGAGTTTTCATGGTAGCAAGCATCTTCCTTTTGGGTTGTTCACCAGTCGTTCATAGGCGTTCCTGGAACACCCTTAGGGTGTCAGCCCTAAAACAAGCTGATCAACACCCTTAATTAAGGGTGTAAATTATTTTAGTGGGTAAGAGTGATAAAAAAAGTTAATGCGCCCAATATTTGGGCATACATACCACAGTCACATCCCTCCATAATCGCCGCGCAGATTTAGGTAATTATGATGACATGGCGCAAGCTTTTGGATGCCAGTCTTAAAGAAGTTTACCGCCTGGGTTAACATTAATCCATCGAGCGTTGGACAAGACTTCGGGGCGTGGCTCGCGGCAGGCTTTGTGGGCTGCATGTGGCGCTGGGGAGACCTTTTTTCAGACCTGACTGCGAGCACTCGGTGGGCTGGACCGCTTATGGCAGGCCGTCACCTTGTCTCCTTAAAAGGACGAACAGCATGGAGAGTTTTGGTTGACCTTCTACAGCACAAAAAATATATGAGCAGAATGGTGTAAATTGAGATTTATGCAAGTATACTCGTCTTCACGTGCCTTGATATAAAGGCATATCTTGCGGTGATAACCCATACGGTCCGCTTGCCGTCGCCGAAGTGGCCTGAACAATCTCGATATCTCAAGGTACAGTAGTGCAGCACAATGGATCTTAGGGTTCCTACATAAAAGCTTATTACAAGTAGCGACATTCTTCGAAGGGCCGACTGCGTGACGGTGCAGGGTGTCGGAGGCGAATGGCGGCGCACAGCAGAAGGCTGAACTGAATGGCGACGTTTTGTTCCAGCGGAACGTGCTTTGTCATTTGCATTGGTTGGCGTTACTTCTAAAAAGAAGTATCGAGGGTCTTTATCTTTTTTTAGTAACAAGCGCCATCTGGGGAGCTGTCGGCGAACCACAAATGAAGGGCAGCCTAACATGCCTCCGCCCGACAGAATTCCTTGGCATCGTGCCGATGTATCCGTTTTTATTGCTTCGATGCCCCATACTAACGATCCCCCAAAATTTAATCGTCAAAAAAGACTCAATACGCGCAAAGACAGGTGATAAATATATTTGGTCGTGCGGAATGCTATTATCCAAACATGATAACAGCGGGAACCAAGGCCAGAGGAGAGACTTACTAAGAACAGTCCAGATATTTATTTTTATTTTTTATTTTGCTGTCGCGCTTGCGCACATGAGAGCACAGTACGAAACATGAGAGATAAGCAATAACAACGACCTTTATCCTCAGGGTCCAACTAATGCACGGCATGCAGGAGTGAAGGAACGATCGTTTAATCTTATGCAGAAGACATAAAAACAGTCGTTCCGGGGAGTGAAGAACATTGTTTATTAATTCGAGATTTGAAATTGACGCATGACGTCACGGAAATTTTCCCATAACATTTAGCGGAAACATTAGCGTCCCGTGACCTGACGCCACGCCTACGGTGTCAGGTGGAACCATGAATTCACGTGTCGTCAGGTTACCTAATGTCAATTTTGCCACTACCTTTACGGAGTAGTTGCAAAACGCAAAGTCACGTGATGCCAGGTCACGTGATGCCAGGTCACGTGATGTCAATTTCTCAGTTACATTTAGCGGTAAACATTTTGCATGACTTCAGGTCACGTGATTTCATGCCACGGTGTCAAGTGAGACCGTGATGTCGCGTGACTTGACGTCACGTGACTTTAGGTAACGTGACATGAATTTTCCTGCTCAATTTAGAGATGGGCGGACAAGCGGACAAAATTTCAAAATTAGGGAGCTCTGTTAAAAACTTTTCCGCGTTTTAAAACACACGTTCGGTAAGCTTCAAGAGCTGGGCGGTCAGATAAAGACGCCAATTTCCGTTTTGATGCGAGCGAGTCTCAAGGCTGGTTCACACCACGACCAAGTACGACCGATTGCGACTGCAACGGCTTGCGACGTTAATCCTTTCACGGGTTGCTATGGCAACAGCTGCGTCACGACAATAGCGCAGCGGCAGCGATGGCGCTCGTAAGCGCCTTAAAGGGATACTCAACGAAATTTGAAATATATCCGTCGTGTTCAGAAATAAGGTGAATATTATCCACAATATCCGTAAATGCCAATCGCACGTTTGTGTTTTAAACCTGATGGCTGTATTTTTTTTTTATAAACGGCCCACTTTGGCAGGCGCTCGGAGAGCAGCCAGTGGGGAGCACGTCACATCCGGCGCAATCGTGACGTAGTTTGTCTCGGGATGAGCAAGCTGCGGCGAGGCTGACGTCGTCAGGATGCCCTAGCCGTTCCAGCCACCGAAGCGGTCGGGCCACCGCAACTAACTGCAAAGCTGCTTTTGAGTGAATTTTGAGTGACAGGTTAATCTGATATAATCTTGTAGAGGGAGAATAGCGACGAGTGCGACACACAAAAGAGAGTCCCGTTGAGTGAAGAGTTTCTCCTTCTCCTCTTCTCTTGTGCTGGTCGTAGAGCTATCAGGATGGCGTCAGGTACAAAGCATGTATAGTTCAAATTCAAGTTCAAATCAAATTCGTTTATTTTTGCCACAAACGGTACATTTGTGACAGGGGCGCTGGAAAAAAAGCTGCAGGTCTGCAGCTTGACGAGTCCCAGCGCCCCAGAACAAGGTAAGAGCGGCACCGGCACATACAGACAAAAAGAACGAATATGTGCGCACATACATAGGCATACACATATACAGAGGATAAACACGAGAAAAACTTAAAGAATTCAACTTCGCAATCAACAGTATACAAAAAAGTGGTGGTTACTTATTATAAAGCTTCTTGAATGGAACAATGACTAATGGACTGCATTTCAATATCACGGGAAAACAGGGTGTTTAATAAAAGTGGTAACTGGTGGCGATATATTTGTAGACCAAAATTTGTCCTTGAAAAGGGAATACGCCAGGGGGGCCTACGTCGCGATGGATATACAGACTCGTTTGCTTCTAGATTACCAAGATCTAAAGAAATGACATTATTTTCTCTTACGGACCGTTGATAATTAGCTATCAGTCTATGTGCATACAAATTGGTTATATCAATGACTTGGCGAGATGGTTATCGTCACTGCATGTCAAGGTTCCTAGACGGGCATTACAAACGAGGCCTTAGCGGCATCCACCAGGGGCTCTTTGCAAATCATTTAGTTTGTTTTAAAATTCTTTCTCGTGTCTTTTTTTAAGAACATATCGGTGTGCCCTTTGTGATACTGCTCCTTTAAACACGTATAGACAAAAATAATGAGTGCCGCAATTTCGTCGTAGTATCCCTTTAAAAGCCGGTTGCGTCGTAGTCGGTCGTAGTCGGCCGCCAATGTGTGAATCAGCCCTGATTGTCTTGCCCGTGAGAAACGATGACGTCGTGGTTTGTTTTGAACAAACACGCCACCGTCCGCCGACCTCTGCCGGGGACAATCTATTGGCGACTGTCAGAAAGACGTCGGGACGCTACACGCCTCGATAACGGCAGCCGTGGCGGATGCCGAGGTCCGCTTCAAACAGGTTCGGTCCGGACGCGGCAAAAAAAAAAAAAAAAAATCTGTTGCGTACCGTTCTTCGCGTCCGCGGCAAAGATAGCGGAGGCATCAATAAACAATCCGTCGTCCGCCTTACAAATGCGCGCCGGCGAACAATATCCGTGTCCACCAGTGATTGAAGTGACCAGATTAGCAGAGAGGGAAGACGCAACGTCGTTCGCACGTGTTCCAAAGCCTTGAGACTGATCGTCGTCCAGATGCGCTCTTCATGTTTTCTGCTTCCACGTTTCTTGGCACAGGGAAAAAAATACAAAAAGCGTCGGGAACAGGATTTGTTGTGTATTTGCCGGGATATCAACCGAGCACGAGGCAGATATGTGCATGGTCGCTGTTTGAAGTGGGCGGCGGAGAAAAGCTCACCGGAGAAAAGCTCACCGGAGAAAAGCTCACCGGAGATAAGCTCACCGGAGAAAAGCTCACCGCAAAACCGGCAGATGCGGAGAAAAGCTCACCGATTTTATTTTTTTTTATCTTAGCGTATTCTGCGTTAAGAGGCAATTTAACACAATTCGCATTCGCCACTTCATTCTTACCTCTTTCTTGTAATATTCTTGAAGGTCATTGGGCATATTTACTAATTCCTCAGAAATTAGTAATCACCCATTCTGTATAATAATGAAGCCGCAAAAATGTTATGAAAACATCGTACACCGGTAAAAAAGACAACAATTTATTGACATCTGAGGGTGCGCCGTCGGTAGCTTTGTCAAATAAAGAGGTCTGTTCTTTGTGAGCCAATATGAATAGCGGTGTGTGAACCGTTTCAGCTGCAAATATTCTGTAGTGGCTAATAGTTAAGTAGGTATTTGTTGATGCAATCAGTGTCGGATACGCTGTTTTCTTTCTGTTAATTTCAATAAAAAAACTTTAGTTGCGAGAACAGCTTCGTCCAGTCGTGTTTGCTCTCTTCACTCGTTCGTCGTCGTTTGAGCGGTTTTCATCATGTATAACGTTTACCAACTCGCCCTATTCGCTACCTTACAAAAAACTATTTCTTATATAGGTCACGAGTAACAATGGTGCCAGCGTGTAGCTCTGAAAGTCATAAGTGGCTCAACTCAGAAGGGCACTGCTATCACACAAAGGCAACGTGCGGAAACACCAGCACGAACGGCTAGAAAACGTGCATGTCCGTGGAAGAAAGAAGCCTCAATATCCTACTGACTGTTTTATCCTGTTTTCAAAGGTTAATAAAAGCTTCAAAGAGAATTTCAGGCACCGCGTTGTTGCGCATGCACTTTCGGATTTTCGGTGTTTACAGTTTTGATTTTTAGGTTTTAGGGAGACATAAGTTTTCGAACTTTTTCATGTTATTCAAGTTCATAAAATTTTCAGTTAGGCTTTAGCTGCCTAGAGTGTAAGCCGCAGGAGAAACTGGCCCGCCATTATTAATTTGGGAGCGATATACTTAATAAGCTTGGGAAATAATACAAAAAGGACATTTTCTTTTTGACAAAGCTGACGAACTTTAATGATAATAAATTGATATATGTTACGCATAATCTAACAGCCTCTATATAACAAGGAGGAAAAAAAACTGGGTGAGCTTTTCTCCGCATCCGCAGGTTTTGCGGTGAGCTTTTCTCCGGTGAGCTTATCTCCGGTGAGCTTTTCTCCGGTGAGCTTTTCTCCGGTGAGCTTTTCTCCGGGATTCGTTTGAAGTATGGGCTTGAGTGCAAGGAAAAACATTGTGGGCAAGGTGTGCACGTTCTTCTGATTTATCCACGAGCCCACGAATTCCATAGGGTTTCTTTCATGTGCGCTTCGCTTCCGAGCCGTTTAAAATAAAACAGTTCGGCGGATCGGTGGAGCTGGTGACCCGCTAAATTTATCTAGAACAAGACGACTTCGTGATAACAAAAGAGGGAGATTCGATCTTGTTTTGCCATCCCGCTCTGAGCGAGCCCATGGGCTTGCTCAGACTAAATTCGGGATTACAAGTAACGTTGCGAAAACATTTCTTGTCCATCGGTATTCTGTAATGCCTGTAATTGATCACTTTAAAGACCGCTCACTGTTTATCGATAGCCAGTAACAAAGCATACAAATACGATTTTAACAGTTTGTTTTCAAAAAAGAAAACATAAGTTTTCTTAAGCAAAAGAAAAAAGAACGAAAAAAGAAGTCACATAATTGACAGCACGGGTTTGGAGTGCAGTTCCTGCGTAGGAAACGCTTTCCGCTGTGTTTAAGGCCACGGTCCCACTGAATGTGGCAGTTTAGGTACTTTTTGGCAGATCATTACTCATCTCCTTTTAAATTCTGTTTTGTGGGATTGATGTCATTCGAAAGGCAATACATTCCTCTTTCATTTGATATTATGTATGTGTTGGTTTTTACTGTTCATGCGCGTTTGTAGCGTTGCGAATATGATGGCGCGGACCCATACTTGCTCCGCTAGTTCATGTTTTATGAACGATCCAGTAAAGATAGCACGGTTCCAATATAGCAGTTTTGTTAAGATGATGTCGGAGCAGAATGTAACGATACACTTTTTTGGTATTTGCACTACTTTGTTTTTTTCATCCCTCCAAATATTGCCCTAAAATTGACATTTTTCAGCACAAATATGTCTTTAATTACAAGCGCTAGGGCAATGAAATTAGCTACAGATGTAGTGCTTATAATTGGTAATATGCAGAAAAAAACTTTAATGTTGTGTAAAATTTTTTTGTATAGATATTTTATTTCAAACGTAGCACTTTTTTGTGCTTCGAGTCATGGTACTTCATATGCCGCTGAGGAAATAATTAAGCTATGACAAAATCTTTTATAACATTTAGAGCTACAATGGTTGCCCAAGAGGTGGACGATGGCTTTTTTTTCATTTTCAAAGTCGTAACGCTCCAGGAGCCCTTCAAACTTACCTGTTTTTGATGCATATCTTTTTTGGACATCAAACAGATTTATTGGCATCTAATGGCAGTATTGTTAGGAATAGATATACATTGCGATGTATTAAATTTTCACAATGATCTTGCTTTGGTTTCTTAATAGGTGTAGAGCTTAGCTAATTTTAAAAACAATTAAAAACTGTTTGGGTGTTTTGTTGCGCTACCTGGCGGATGGCAGACAAACTGCTCATTTCTAGTGTTCACAAAATTTCCGAGGGCGGCGTTGGCGTCTGTATCATCATCAATACCCGTGTCTTTTTACCTTCACATTTAAAAAATATATTGGAAGACTTACTATCGATAAATGAATGGTTTAAGTACTGGGTTCAAATAATAAATCTAAGACAAATAATTACACACGTGTAGCGTGATATAATATGTTCATAATTCGATATGATTGAAATCAATAAATAATAAAGACGAAGAGGAAAGTAATATACCCGAGTTCACTTTATGTCTAGAGTCACTAAATGAGCATTAAAGTATAGGCATTCCGTTCCCCAAAATTGTTTTGGACGCCGCCATTTTGGGTCATGTTCAGAGCAAACGCAACTGCCAATCGTCATGATTCAAAAGTACGACTTCCTCAGCATTAGATGCGGTGCTAGGAAGCTGATGCAATATTGCAATGCTCTGTTGCGGGTTGTTTAAACATTTGTGGGGTACGGAAAAGCGTTTCCTGTGATTTTAGATAAAGCTTCGGGTAACTGGCAACCATGATTTTAAGCCACACTATTGTCGCGAAGTGTTGCTCGCGCGAGTATTTAGTCTAGCTTCACTTTATGTTTTTTGCCTTCTCCGAGAGTTCTTTCCGTCTACACGGGACGGCTGTTGGATTCCACCGGAGTCGGGGGGCCCCAAATGGGGGCGAACGTGAACGCTGTAACGCTACACTTAGTTTACAGAACCCCGCGTTGGAAACGTTTTGTCTTGTGTATGTTCGCATTCGGAATATCTACTTCGGAGGTGGTTTTGCGCTGTGTATGTGTAACTTCTCTGTCTACGTACGAATGTGCTTTCTGTTGTTTATGGCTGCTCTTGTGAGCTTCGTTTGGAATGTGCTCTGTCTCGTATATGCGCGTGTTTTTGGAATGTTCGGATTTGCCTTGGGCTCCGAGCCTTTTGATTGGTGCTAAGAAAACCCCTCTTGATTGGTCCTTACCAAACCTTCTGATTGGTGGACTGGAGGACCCCAGAATGCTGGTGAACTGAATATAAGCGGCACCGAGGGGCCGTAAGAAACTTGGCGCCCGGATACCATGCCGTGAACATCTCCCTGCCTCTGGGGAAAAAAAACCTGCACGTCCGACCCCCCCTTCGGCTGTGGAGCCGTCCGCCCGCTAGCTCGCAAACTTGGTCCCCCTTACGGCTGTGGAGGAGTTCGGCTCGCCCGCCTTTGTGTGGAACTTTGTTTGTCGAGTTTGGCTGTGGTCGGGGCCCCCGCTGAGGGTGTGTGTGGTCAGGGAGGACGGCAGGGGAAGTCGCCAGAGGTTAGGATTATTCCCCCCAACATTTGCTGACGATTTGATCGTATCCGCTGCAAAGATTTTATATCCTATGTCTTAAATAAACAGTTGTATTTGTTAACATTCAGTAATCGTTTCATCAACGAAGAAGAGGACGAGTTATTTTCTTCGTTACAATATGGCCAAGTGTCGTTACTCTGAACCGCTCCCTGTTACACGAGCATCCTTATCCGTGGTTAACTCAGCTTTAACTGCTGTTACGTGGCACCACAGTTACCGCACTATACTCTCGGACAGCTATTTCAGAAGAAGTGGAGGGCGCTCGTGCACTGCTTCGATGTGTGCTCAAGATGCTCACGCGCACGTTCGCCCATAGCTTTGACTGCATAGCCAAACAATGTTGTCGGCCAGTATTGTGCGCTAACTGTAGCTTAGCGTAACTGCAGTTAAGTGCCCCCGTGCACAAGTGGGAACAATGAGGAAGAGGCAGGTGTCAAAAGGTAGTGGCTCGTGGAATCCACGGGGCTTACGTCATGGCCCCTCCAGGTATTACAGGCCTCTTGAACAAGAGCATGAATAGTGTCATTAAATAAGCTACGCGTCAGAGTAGCGACACTTGGCCATATTGTGGCTTAAAATCATGTTTGCCAGTTATTTGAAGCTTTATCTGAAATCACAAAAAACGCTTTTCCGTCCTCAATATTTAACAGTGTGCGACAAAGCAAACAACATTACATGAGCTTTCTAACACCAAATCTAATGCTGAGGATGTCGCACTTTTAAATCATGACGATCGGCAGTTGCGCCTGCACTGCACAAGCATCGGAATGGCGGCGTTCACAACACTGACGGGAAGAGAGTGCCGATACTCTAAGCGCAGCTCATTTATTTGCTCTAGTTCCCGCAAAACTCCTTCTCCCTGACTGAAACTAAAACTAAATATGAATAATACACTATTATTATAGCTTATTTAGCTATAACCAACTACACATATTGAGAGGAGGAAGCGGCCGGGTAGGAGAAACGTGGGCTTTATGTGCGACCGTTCTAACCGTCTCAAAAGAGAGAACGCGCGAGCTTGCGCTGGTTTAAAAAGAGACACCCAAAGAAAGAGGCGGCACGCTGTGCTCTTTGTTATTATGCGTCTATTTGCAAATTGTTGTGTGTATGTTTATACAGCCGGAAGTTAGTCCGCCTTAGTGGTCTTCTGACTCTCAACTGTAGATGAGCAATTTAGCCAGTGCGGTACAACCGCAAACCTGGCGTCTTTAACGTGCACCACGCAGTAATGATACACACGACCGCCACTCCGGTACGCTGCTCTTCCAGATCGAAACGGGCAGGGGCGGGGTGGCTTCTGCAGCGCGAGCTTTCGCTCCAAGTGCTCCGAGCTGGTGTGCGCTAAACCATGCACTCGGCCACCGACCCCCCCCCCCCCCCCCTTTGTGCGTCTTATTTATATACAGGTATAAGTATTTTAAGATCGACGATGGACGTCGATCGTCTCGAGGTAATGTAATGTAATAACATTGTATAAATAATAAACTTGTTGAAGGACTAAACAGCTAAATTTTTCAATTCTTGGATTGTAATATAGCGATAGCCTATTGTACATACTTACTGTTGATGAAGAGCAATATGAGGTGACGATGTAATGATTAAATGATGAGGCTCTATAAGGACGACGACATTAGTGGGTGTCGAACCACAACGTACAGTGCCAGACTTGTTTTAAGTATCGCGTACCCAAAGACTTTCTTCACCCGCAACAGAACATGGTAGAATCAATGAGGATGCTGCTTTACAACTGCAGTGTGCAGAAGTGCGGCTTATTCGTTAAAAGGAGGGACGAATTTCTAGCAGCATTCCCTGATTGACTACTTGGAATAAATGGCTTCGTTGACGTAAAGTGTCCCCGTTCCAAAAGATTCTTGAAGCATACTTAAACCGCAAAGGAGTATGAGGCGAAAAATAAGAAAAAGGAGCCTGGTGCGAAAAGTACAAATCACCACCATAGCTTCTACTATGGAATACAAGGGCAGTTACACAATACACAAAGAGAGTTTTGTGATTTAGTTATATTTACACTCAAGGGCATTGATATCCAACGTATTCAGAGAGATGACACCTTCCGGTCAACCAACATAGAGCCTTTTCTACTCAAGTTTTACATGGAAGGCCCGACTTCCAATAAAATTTCTTACGTAGACGAGTTGTCCGACCGAATAAACTGCAATTACTCCCGATCTGGGAATCTCTCGATCTTCGTTCGTAAGCCATAGTATCATGAGATCGAGGGGTGTGGCTCTTCGTCCGCTGAATATTGCTTCGGCGGGTGTTTTTACCGTGTAAGATGAGACCGTCGCGTGCTGCTGGAACAACAACCTGGCGATTCTTCACTGAACTGCTTCTTCCGTAAGCTTCAAAAGGGCTTTCTTTTTTTTGTTTCGCACACCATCTGTTCTGCATGCCCGTTAGTGCAGGATGGTATGGTGCACTAACGTAAGATTCAAAAACTTGTTTATTTTGTTTTGAAGCACGATTTGACGCGTTATCAGAGAAAAGTATTTTCGGTAGGGCAAAAGTAGGTAAAAGAGACCGTAGAACGTCAATGACGTGTTTGGACGTCGTGGCAGGCATCGTGTAAACTTCCAACCACTTAGAGTACGCATCGTCCATGACTCCGCAGATGCGGATACGTTTCGCCGCCCACCGATTGAATACTGGATCGTTTTCAGTTACTGTTCATGATGGCGTTGGACTAAAGGAAGACTTCGAGTCTTTCCAGAAAGTTAGCCCAGGTGCCAGGACTTTTGTCGAAAGCGGTAAGTGTTCGAAACGTCGACAACGTCGGTAGCCACGTGTTGTGCTTGACACTGGACACTTACCATTCGCTAAGAAGAAACTTGCTTGTTAGTCTGCCACGAGTCGTCCGATATCAGGTCATCACCGCAACACCATCTCCCGACAAAAACGCATGTGCATAGTTAGCAATCACGTGAACTTACAAATTCCCGAACGCTCATAACTTGCCGTCGCTAAACGCCGTTCATTCATAGCGTCATCATTGAAAAAAAATGTCTTCCTATTTCTTCTGATGGTTTTCATCATATTCCTCCTAAGCTGTACTTACAATATTATGTGTGTCGGTACTTCCGAAAATATTGCAACGGCGTTTGTTTTCTGGAAACCTATAATGTAACAACCTTTACCACATCTTCTGGACCCCGTGAAACACAATATTTCGTGACGTTATTTTAGTCGTCATTAAAATGGTGAGGTAAGCACCGTAAATCGCGACTTGACGTCCGCTTCCACTCGTGTCTTGGAAGATTGAGTCTACTGAGCGTGCATTCCTGCAGAAGAAATTTTCATTGATAGAATATTGACACGTCAATCACCATTTGATTCCTTCTTGGTAAGATTTGTTGCGAAAGCCCGTTACAACCACCGAACCGCATCTCCGCATACATCCGTTTGCTGGGCCACGCTATTTGAGCTAGCTAAGCATGGCAGCGACGCGAGCAAGGCCACGAGGGGAACGTGATGGTGCTCGAGCCATCCCACTGTGAACCAATGTTTCGGCCACCCCACGGGTGTGTGTCGCCATCTATTGGTTGAACTAAAGCCTTGTTCAAGATGGCTGCCGTGGGACCGCAGCCTTAATTGTGGCGGCGACGGGAATATAGAAAAGTATCTTTCTAGACAAGGAAAGGAAATGAAAGATGGTCATATTATTGAGGATTGTTGCGCATAAGTTAGTGTGATAAATCGATTGCGGGGGAAGAGTCAATAGCGCTTCCGTTAGCGAGAGACCCTTTCATTGCAATGACACGTCACTGCAGACATGGGGTGGCTAATGCAGAGTGGGCTATGAATTCGTAACAATATGACGGGGGAAACATTTGGTAGCAGATCTCTTGTCGTGGTTACTAGACTGCCGGCATGTTCAGAAGAATGCCAAAATCTCTCTATCTCTGCTTTGCTTAGGGTGGTAGAATCTGCCCAATTTGCTCGCGACGCTTCTTTTTTTTTTTTTTTTTTGCTCTAGATTTCGCGATACAGCGTCCCACGGCAAGAGCTCTGTGGACTGACTGTGCTACGGCGGCATTTTGTCACCTGACACTTTCTTGTACATACCCTGCGAGCGCGAGCAGTCTGCACCGGGTAATAGAAAAATGACACCACCCTAAACAAAACGGCATTGAGTCACCCTATAGCATAACCCTAAACCAAAGGAGATTGAGGCAACTTAGCATCACCCTTAACAGAACGGCATTAGGTCACCTAGAATCAATCCTAAACGAAACGAGGTTGAGGCAGCCTATAGCATCACAAGAACAATGCATTAAAGAACTTAGCATCACCCTACATAGAAGGACATTCAGGCACTCTAGCATCACACTAAACAAAAGGACATTGAGGCACCCTGGATCAATGCCCTGCTAGAAATTAGAATGGCGTATCAAAATCTCAAAGCAAACAAGGCATCTGGCCGCCTTTTTCTGTATGTTCTTTCCACAAACCAGCCAAAAATCATCTTCCCGCGCATGCTCCGGGTGCTTGCATTGCCATCTGTCCAGGACCTTCAACAATATGATACGTATAGCGCTGTATGCATCTATAGGTGCTTGCTCACACCGAATTGCTTTACGTAAGGCTAAGCGTACGTATTTTTATGCTGCGTTTGAAAATGAGAGACGAATATATATTATGTGGAAGAAGCTTAACTCATTTCTGCGGCGTGGCCCTTTCGAACCTACAGCCAACAAGCTTAACATCGAGGCGGGAAGAGAGGTGTTTTGGCGTTAGCTTAAATATTTAATGACTATTTTGTAAACATTGTAAAGAATGATAACGCTGCCGATGAATTTCCATTTGTGAAAGGCATCTCTTAACACACTTTTTCTTGCCCCCGCCGACGCGGAGGAAGTAGCAGCAATGTTTAGGAACCTTGGAGATAGCAAAAACACTGACAAAGATGGTGCTCAAAGCAAACCTTTGAAACATGTAATTAAATCAATTGCTCCTCTTTTAAAACATATTTATATTAGCACTTCAAAATGGCCATTTTCCTAAAAATAATGCAAGTCGAGGTTACGGTTATTTTCAAGTCTGGGGATAAAAACTACCTAGGAAATTACAGACCTGTTTCTGTGCTCCCAGTGTTTTCAAAGGGAATAGAGAAAATAATGCATGCCAGATTATACAACCTTCTGCGAAAAACACACGATTCTAACATCTTGCCAGTTTGGCTTTAGGAAACGACATTTGACAAAACTCGCGCTTTTAAAACAGAAATAACTAATTTAGACCGCAATGAAAGAAAATTGATTACCTTGGGTGTCTTCACTGATTTTTCAAGGGCTTTTGACCGTCTGATTCGTAAAACTGCTTCAAAAATTAAATGCATACGGAGTGCGAGGAGTAGCCTCAACGATGATCAAGATTTTTTTTTTTATATATATATTGTATTAGTGCGTCGTGATAGATAGTCAGCTTAAAGAAACTGATGTCATGGGTGCCGCAGGGAAGCATTCTTGGATTATGTTTAACTTGTACATCAATAATATAGTAGATATAGGCTACAGTGCAGATTTTATAATTTACGCAGACGACACCAGTTTATTCTTTTCGGGGAAAGTTGTGCACCAGGTTTTATGTGCGACAAATAACGTTCTGCAGAAGATAAGTGACTGAACAATCTCAAACTGTTTAGTAATTAATACAGATAAGACGAAAGCCATACTTTTTTGATCCAAAGGTACAGTTTTTTTTATCTACTCAAGGGCTCGCTCTCCCCAAGGACGAAATATTGACTTTGTACAAAATGGGAAGGTTCTTGCTGTGATATTTATTCAGTACATGAGCTGGGACGCCGAAGTACTATGGATAGCTGGCAGACTTTCAAAAGTTGTGGGCATTATTTATATATCCCGCCATATATTACTCCTTTCGGTTTAATACTACTTTATAACTCCCTCTTTTACTCTTGATATAATTACTACTCCCTTGCTTGCGGTAGCACAACGGTCACAAATATGCATCACTTGCATGTTTTCCAGGAGAGAATAATTTGAATTATGTGCAATGCGGAGTTCAACGCTCACACATCAAAACTTTTCAAAAACCTTCATATAGTTCCAATTTAATTATAAACATTAGCATTATAATTATAAACTTCTTTTAACATATCAAACGTCTGTAAGGCAAAATCAACTTGTTTTTTTTATCAATCGCCAATATGAAGCCGGAGGGTGCCTGCATACACTCTAAAAAAAATCCCGTGCGTTCACTTTTCCGCTCAACACTCGGAGTGCCAGTCACCGCTACTTAGGGAGGCAGCTCAGCGAATGACGATGCCGAAACATATGTTAAGACCAAAAAACGCAGTCTAAACTGTGACATTAAGCAATACAAAACGTCACGCTTGCATTACTTAATGCCACAACTCAGACGGGGTTTTTTGGTCTAAATATATGTTTCGGCATCGTCATTCGCTGAGCTGCCTCCGTAAGTTGCGGTGACTGGTTCTCCAAGTGTTGTGCGGGAAAGTGGAAGCACGAGCTTTTTTTAGAGTGTATGGAGACCGTTGTGTTGACACACGGTCAACGCTTCGCTCGAGAAGAGGCTACGGCCTCCAGACGCTGCAGTACTCGTTGCCTAATGTTATAAACAGCACACATAGATTTGTCACGGATTTGATGAGTGTGAGCAGAAAGGATATTCGTTCATTGTTTCTTTAGTGTTATTTGTTCCTATTCTTGATGGGACCTCCCGCCTGCAAAAAACTTTTCGTGATGTATGTCACTTTTTTTTTCTGTTTAGTGTTGTGTTTCACTCATATGCAAACCTTGTTTTAGGGGTCACTGGTATGTAAAATTGTTTCTCTTGTTGCTGATGGGGAGGAGAAAATCTGTTAAGCGACAACAGCCTGCTTTTGTTTTTCACTCTCCCCCTCCCCCTCCCCCTCCCCCCCCCCCCCCCCCCCCCCCAAGGAGAGAAACAATAAAGTTGAAAGTTGAAAGCGGATATATAAATAGAAATGAAAGCTACCTCACTCTGCGGGCTCTAAGACCCCTAGCAATCCATAAATTATAACAATGCGAGGCCGATTTTCCTGTTAAAAAAGCAATCAAAGGTCAGAACTATCTTCGGTGATGGGAGGAGCATTGTGCCGGCAGCCAAAACGGCATGTGGCCAATGAAAACACGACATTTCGGTGAGATTGCAAATGCGGTTATTACAAAAAGTTTTTGTGGATAATAGAAGCAAGTAAGAGTATAAACAAAATTTTAATTTTTCGCGGAGAGGGAACATTAATACTGTAATCATCGTCTCAAAAACAGCAAAATGTGTCCTCCCCCCCTTCTTTTGAGGGAGTGATGTGTCCGGTCGTTAGCTCTCGAGCGCCCGAGCGCGCGCTCTCTGGGTTGAATCGTAGTCCGGGCTGTATGGGCAACGAGCTGCGCGCATCCGAGATATCACTCTGCGGTTTCACCGGTCGGAAGCGCGAAAATCCTTACTGGCTGACAGTGGTCCCGGTTTCGGAGCATGCTCCTCCCATCGCCGGAAATGAAAACGGTGTGTTGCGATCCTTGATTCTTTTTTTTTTTTTTTAATCGAAATATCGGCTGCGTATCGTCGTAATTTAGGGATCTCTAGTATGCTTAGAGCCAGCAGAGCTAGTTATCGCCGTATCTAGGCGATCTCAGAAAACTCCTCAGGACACCTTTAAGAGTGTGCGAATATTCAAGTTTCTAATAGGCCAATATCAACAGCTAGGTTGACTACGCCACCGCCACCACGATGTATCCAGAGAACTTTATAATTAATATCCTTCGTAAATTTGGAGCGTTTTTTTAGGGCTTTTTTGTATTTCTCGGACGTGTAAGCGCGCTCGCATTTAGTGCACCAAAGGCACGAGCTTGCAGCACTTCATTATCGATCTAAATCCACCAAGGAAATTCCCCATTTATTTTTCGACACGCGCAACAACCTCGCTGCGGCTTTGCGCGTGCAGGGCACAAAGCCCTTTGATCTAGTAATGTTGCTGTCGCCTGTCTCTTGCGGACTGACATTACTGCGGCCGAAAGTCATGGTGGCGTCATGAATGCGCCGAAAGCTTGGAGAGATCGGTCTATTCGAATGGAATAGTGACTGCCCAAATTATTTGATTTGATTTTCGGATTCCGAGTATTCGAGTTTTCGGATAATTCGACACATTGAATTATTCGATACGTCGAATTATGCACGAAATCCGGGTTTATCGGAGAACGCTCTTTATATGGGGACCAAGCCGTCGCAGACCTCGGCTAGGTATATATCTCGAGCCTGCATTGAGGAGTCAACTGAATTGTCATTCTGATAAAAATTGCATTCTTTGTTGTATTCCTTGAACTAAGCACTCACACTTGAGCTAATAAACACCACCACGCACCAACCACGGCATCGAATCACTCCGCGAACCGGCCAGGAGAGACAATAGTCATGACGAGGTCTTTGACGTCGCCAATATGTGGGCTTGGGTACCGGACTACTTCCGCATTCAGGGAAAACAGTAGCCTGTGATAACGAGGATATTGTACGATATTCCGCGCATTCTTCACTTGCACCTAACTGTAGCGTTTTTTTAAAATGCTAAAATAATTTAATTAAAATAATTTAAAATAAAAACATGTGGAAGAGAAAAAAGCTTGTTGATCTTAATTGTGCAAGGATAAACTGGCTTCCACCTGAAAATGGGGGAAGCTAGTGCCCTCTAGGCGACTGGTGGCCGATAAAAAAAATCTACCTCGTCTGGGAATCGATCCTGGGACCTCCTCGGGGATATTGAAGCGCACTACTATCTGAGGTAACCAGAAGCTAGCTGTCAGTGGAGCAATCGGATGTTAACAGCTACCACGGTCTTAACTATAGACACCACAAAGGTGAGATCAGGTGCTTTAATGACTAAATTTAATGATTTAGGGGAAGTTCCCAAGGTGAAGAAGTTTTACACAAAATAAATTATTTTCGACCTGACATCCATGGAGTCAAGCTAGCGCCCCCTAGGCGACTGGTGGCCGCTTAAAATGTACAAATAGACTTCCACTCTAAATAGATCTGTGCTCCAGTTCAGGTAGAAGGCGATTTAATATAACGTAAATAGAGTGTATCTTGGGGACTTCTCCTAAATTATTATATTAAATCTTACTTCTTTCCAGGTAGCAAAGGTCAACTTCTAGGAACGACTGGATGGGAGGAATGTATTCGGCAAGTCTGCATTTTAACACTAGTCATATTGGTGATTCTGAAAATAGTTGCAGCGAGGACAAAGTTTGTGTTGTAGATATGCGTTCAGCGAAGACAATAGTCAAATAGTGTGTCTTGTGTCTCAGTTTAAACTTTAAACATAACTAAACTACGCCATTCGCTTCTGTCGGTAAAAAAAAAAAAAAAAGTAAAGCTTTTGTTAGTTTGTAACCGAAAAATAAAGTAAATCACGTTACTTGTAGGGCGTAATATACAAGTATGCTCAAAATATATTTATTGAAAGCGGATTGACGATCTTCATTTTGATCCCACCTTGAATTTTATGGCAATGGCCAGAATGAGGCGGGTATACGTTGTCACAGCAAAACAGGTTAAGGAGGGTTGTAATTTAAGAACACAATTTGCCGCTCGCACAGCCAGTGGCACACTCTCAAGTTGATGGAGTAAGTCAGGGTGCTAATGATGCGGTATCTCAATTGCCAGAGTAATAAATAGTATAAAAAAATTGCTTTCATTTCGCAGTTTCCAACTCTTAAAGACACGGCGAGTAACCACTGTATCAGTGTTTCGGGTCAACGCTGCGGCGTATTGAAACTTTCTGGCTCTTTATGCACATCAATCGATTGGAGACAACACGCCGAAACAAAACACGGATTACGTAAACAGCCTCGTTCAGTCTCAGAGATTAAAGTGTTTGCGCCTGGGACATGCGTGTCCCGCTGCCTCACGTCGCAGAGCCATCCGCGGGTCGTGCCAATAAAATCTTTGGCAACAAGTCAACCCCTTCTGATGCAATACAGAGCAGTAGAAAACAGGACGATGATCTAAGTCAATTATGCCCCAAAGTTGTCGCAGCTTAAAAAAAAGGAAACGAAGAAACGCTCTCCCTCAAACAATAAAATTACAACAAAATGTCGGTTAAAAAAAAACAAAAAAAAAAAAACTCGGCAATTTTTAGTAGTTTCTGATTTGACTTAGATTTGGAGCACTGACTCAGTATTTTCTGATAAGCAGACAGCCAGAGTTCTTTTACGTTTTTTTTTTTTTAGTTATGAAATTCTACGGCGTCGTCACCCGCTTACATTTGGAGTGCAGACGCCTTCCTATTCGCATCCTCGCGCTTGAGCACCATGCCTTGGTGCCTCGTTAAACTACATTTGTCTACGCTTTTCTTCTTCTGAACTGCCTAAGATGTTTGTTAGACGTCAGACAGGCGTGCAGCCCCCAACAAAGAGCTGGACTAGCAAAAAATAAGCCTACCCGTGACGTCGCTTTTGGTCGCTACATTTGTTTTCCAATTGGAGCATAGTATCAGCAAATGCTATACAAGCGCGAGTGGTATACTTTTGATTAGTGCTCCGGCTGCACGATCGCTCGTATACAGCCGAAATGCGGTCAAATGCAAGGAGCATGCTTCTAGGCTTGGCAGATAGTCCACGTTAAAGTGAGAGAAAAAAAAATTAAGGGAAAACAGTAACCACGTATGAAAGCTGCAATTTCAGGATTTTATTGCAGTGATTTGGACTTTCTATTTATCGAACTGAAATAAATATGGGGAAAGCAGTCTACTTTTCGAGAAACAGTAAACTAGGTATACATTCCATAGGTTTATGGACGTCAAGAATTAATTCTTGGCGGTATGTACAGAAAGTACACAAACCTTAACACGACGTCTTTAATAAGTTTAGAAGGCGAGCACGTTGGTGGAATTATACGCTGCTAAAATAATAAATACAAGGAACGACAAGACGACGCCAATATGTGTCGCCTCGTCGGTAACTGTGTTTCATTTTATTCGTTCAGTAAAGTGTTACTCTTCTATAAGGTTCGCCGAAGATAGCTCGGTTACCTCGACAAAATTGGCCACGTGTCTCCGCAAACACGAAAAAGATATGAGCAACCCCGGGTCAACCCGGAAAAATTCTGCACGGGCAGTGTGCCCGAGGCGGCCGCGAGGAAGAGCAACGCATCTTGTACGAACTACGTCTGTAAAAGCGCGGGTTTGCATCACGCTCGCAGAGTTCCTTTTCCCAGGAGTGCAACAGCTTAAAAAGCAAAAATCACCAAAATCTTGTCATGGCCCCTTGTCTGCAACCAGAGCTACCCTTGGTTTTAGAGCTCTCAGCGGTGACTTCCGCAGAGACAGGTTCTTCTTCTTCTTCCAGAGGAGAGCGTACGCTTTTTGCATTGGCTCTGTTCATTACTACGTTTTTTCACCGGATCTACGGGCCCTCGGCCCGCCCCCGGTGTTCGCCGATTCCATGGCCTCCCTAGACCACCCCGAGGCACCTGTCAACGTCCCTCCCCCTGAGGACATGGACTTGCAGGCCACCGGAACTTCAGCTGGCCAGCCCGGCTCACTAAGCCTAACGGGGAACACGGCCGCCGCCCCTGCCGCCGCCGTCGCTGCTCCACCAACCATCATTATCCGGCCTCACACCAACCCGTTTGCGCCGCTTATGGATCTCGAGCATGCTCAACACGAAGAAGGCAAGTTACTTGACCTTACCTCGAACGTGCGAGTTATTTCGACCGCGAAGCATGGGCAGAAACGAGCCCGTGGAACGCTATCATCTGTTTCCACGGCTGCATCTACTCGTAACGTGATGAGCACAAATCAGACGCGCGGCGTGGAGATGGAAACCGCTCCGATTCCCTCCGACGCCTCTACTCAGGACTCAACCTTAGAAGAGTCCGACTGGCAACGCGTCACGTACCGACGCAAGAAAAACTCCACGCTGGCATCCGCGAGCTCTTCCTCAGGCCGCCCCATGTATCAACATACAGTGATTCTCCAACCAACAAAACCATGTCGTATCATGGACGAACATTTCATTAAGATAGATGAGGCCATTACCCGGCATATTTCCATTTATCTCAAAATAGACAAGCAGCACGATTTGCCCAAGTTCCTCACTCGCTACCTCAACAGGAGCAATCAGATTGCTGTGGACGCTGCCGAAACTCGCGTTCGTGACGCGCTGGTCAGTATAGACCATCTCCCGATCAAAGAGCAAACGATACCATTCCAGGCTTATGAAGCCATACGCCACGGACAAATCAGAGGCATAATCAGAAACGCGGGCGGCATGCTTGCCACAGAACTTATGCAGAACCTGCACTGCAGGAAATGCGAAATTCTCAGCGCACGGCCCCTAGGTGACAACGGTACGGCTTTAATCACATTTAGGGGCAACAGCCTGCCTTATCGGATAGGGCTACGTTCTTTTACGGTCCCAGTGTTCCCTTTCAAAGCCAAGATCCTGGTTTGCGACACTTGTCACAAGATGGGACACCGCAAAGAACAATGCCCGAACCAGTCCTCTCCAAGGTGCCCCTCGTGCGGATCCAAAAAACACGAAAACGACATAACCTGCCCCAACAACACGCCAAAGTGCCGTAACTGTGGAGGCCCTCACCTCGCCACAGCTAAAGACTGCCCAAAAAGAGTGCAGCTAAATCAGGAGATAGCTAAAAAAAGCCGAAATCATTCAAACAGGCGCCCACGCAGTCGTTCCCCATCCCGACGCCAGCGTAACTCCAGACAAAAATCCACCATATCGCCACCGCCGCTACCAGAGCAGCGACCTAAGGCCACAGCAACTTCCCGCAGCTTCTACACCGGTCCAACATCGCTTCCAGTTGCTTCGACTAACGAGGATAGCAGCAAGCTTACCTTTGCTAGTGTAGTGGCAGCGATCAATGCGCCGACTTCACAACAATCGGCACTTAGTCCTCCACCGCCGTTAAGTAAGACTTCGGCTCCCCGAGCGACGCCCCAAACCACCAATGAACAGCTACAGCAGACAGCAGCCGCATTGCCTATCACGTCGCTGCAGCCTCCTCCATCAGGAGAACATCAACATCAATTACCGCAAGTTGATCTGGACCAGCGCCTCGCGCAGCTGGAGCAGACTATCCTGTGGAAGGTACAGCAAGCCATCGAAAATGCCATAGAGAGGTGTGTCAGGATCGCCATAGAAAAACTGATGTTCGCCGGCATGTTCCCATTTGGGGCAGCTCCACAACAGACCTTGACAGGCTCCACTCCTTCTCCTACTGCGCTCGAAGCGTTGTCGTCATCCGTGACTCGCCCCCTTAGCGGTGGCTCACTTACCATCCGCAACTAAACACCCGGCTCACGGCCGAGTGGGGCTGTCGACCTACTCGACCGTGATCCAGTGGAACTGTCGTACGCTGCGCAAGAAGAAGGCAGACGTCGTAGCACGCCTTCAACTAGCGAACGCGAACGACACACCCACCATAATCGCCCTACAAGAAGTGAACGGGCCACTATTGTGATTGCCGGGATACAACGGCTAATCGCCACATCCGGATCAAGCAGATCCTACAAAGACAGCTCTGTACGTGCAAAGACACACTGATCATGTTCAAATCGACACCGAGCCGTGGTGTACTAACACCACTAGCGTCACAGGGTGCAGGGTAAAGCTTACGCCACAGCGTGCCATCCTTGTCTTTTCAGTCTACATCGTACCGGAAAATACCCGTAATAAAGCCAAACGGTCTCCTATCGATCTCAGCTTTGTTCCTCATTTTAAAAGGCAATACCCGCAGGATCAAGTCTTACTATGCGGGGACTTTAACTCCAAGCACGTAGCCTGGAACTACGACTCATGCAGTGCTCGAGGGAAACGAATAATGGAGGACGCTTCCAAATATGAGCTTTCCCTGCTTAACACACCCCAGATGCATACACGATTGGGCCAAACATGGCGCCAGGCAGATACAACCCCTGACCTCACTTGGGCAACTCTACCCAAACTGTGCACGTGGTCGGTGTTGGAGGACTGTTTGGGAAGCGACCACTTCCCAATCTGCATCCGGGTTCGACATGGCTCCAAAGCAACGCGACGCAATAATACCGGTACTCGAATGAGTCACATTACACATTGGGACAAATATCGCCTTGCACTCGATGAAGAACCTCCCAAGGCGAGCATTGAGCTTCTAACCCAGCAACTCCATGAGGCCAAGACTGCGGCTACCAAGGGACTCCGAGTATCACAAGATCACCCAGACCCTGATCGGCACCTCTTGACGCTTTGGAACCGCAGGCTTCGCCTCCTGGCTGCATACCGCAAGAGGGGCAAACCACGGCGCACCAAGAGACGCCTCCGCAAGATTCAGAATGAAATCGAGCGTTATACGACTGACTTGGCTTCGGAGCATTGGATGCAGAATTGCGAGAAGATCAGCGGACATACTCATCTCTCTAAGATGTGGGGCATTCTGCGTTCGCTTCTCGGCCAACGTAAGACGATGAACGGGGCGGCAAGAGTGGCACTTAGGGAGAACATCAGCACGGCAGAACTTGCCGAGAAAGCTGCCGACATCTTTTTTCCACAAACCTCCATACCTACCGAACAGACCTACGCCAAAGATGACACGAAGGGTAATGACGATGCGATCGACAGCCCTTTCTGCATGGCAGAGCTCAACCACGCTCTCCAACACGCGAATGCGGGGAGCACGCCGGGCGCCGATAGCATATCCTACGCCCACCTCCGCAATTTGCCGGACTCTTACAAAAACGCCCTTCTTGAAGAGATCAATCAGATCTGGAACGAGGGCAAACTACCCGAGGCATGGAAATTTTCTCTTGTGAAGCCAATCCCGAAGCCCGGAAAACCCCCACATTCTCTAACGAACCTCAGGCCTATTTCGTTAACTTCTTGCCTTTGCAAACTGATGGAGAGCATGGTGAACGCTCGCTTGATCTGGCACATCGAAGACAAACAGCTCCTCTATCCTACCCAATATGGCTTCCGTCCTGGTCTATCAACTCAGGACGTCCTTCTTCGCCTCAAAGAAACTGTCCTGAACAAATCCTCCCCACACCCCAAAATCGTGGTGGCAGTGGATATCCGAAAGGCCTTCGACGGCGTTCCTCATGCCACGGTCCTCACCAAAGCTCGTGATCTCGGACTGAAAGGAAAGATCTACAACTTTATTGCTGCCTTCCTAGAGAACAGATCATTCCAAGTCCAAATCGGGCAAGAAACCAGCAGCACCCACCACAACGGTGGGTGCTGCTGGGATCCGTGATAGCCCCTACGTTGTTTAACATAGCAATGTCCCAACTACCGGCAAGGCTGGCAAAGATTCCGAACATCGAACACGCCATATACGCAGACGATGTCTCAGTGTGGACCCACACGGGATGCTTAGGCAAACAAGAGGAAGCCCTCCAAGCGGCACTCGACACCATACATGCATACTCAATCGAAGTGGGTTTGGCTACGGCACCAGACAAAACTGAGTTCGTCGTGGTTCATGGGGGCAGACATACCAAAGCCAAAGAAGCCGACAAAGACAACATCAGCTTATCAATCGGTGAGCAGCCCATCGCTCGCAAAGTCTCCATCCGATTGCTCGGGATGTTCATCGACGAAAAATGCACAGCAAACTCCTGGTATAGCCGTACTGACGCAACCACTAAACAAGTTCTACACGTCCTGCGCAGAATCTCAAACCGTACCAGGGGGGTAAAAGAACGCGAACTTCGCCAGTTTGTCACCTCCTTTATTCACGCGAAAGTGATGTATGGTTTGCCATACCACCCCGTCACCCGGACGCAGCTTCAAGCCCTAGAACGTCTCAACCACGAGGCAAGGCGAATAACCACTGGGCTCCCTCGTTACACACCACTAGCAGCTCTGAAAAGCTGCAGTGGCATTAATGACCTCACAGAGCTTCTTGAGACACACCTTCACACACAAGAGGTCCGCCTTCGATCCACGCACGCGGGCAGACACACGCTAGCCATGCTTGGACATGACATTACCAAACTTCCAGACCTCCCACAACTGTCGCCGCCCTGGGAGCACACCATGCTCACCGGTTCCACACCGCTGCCACAGCATATGCCCCCCGAGCAAGTAGAACGAAGACGAACATTCGTCAAGACACATGTCAAGTGGACCCAAACCGCCTGCCTGGAAGAAAATATCCGCATCGTCTACACGGACGCCGCTTGTCCTCAAGGTGGAACGGATTTTGCCACGGCTTGGGTTGAAACCACTACGTCAACTCAGGGGCAACTCTATCACGCCACAACGGAGCCCGTCCACAGCACTCAAGCAGAAATGCACGCTATCATTGATTATGTTCGACTGGCAAATGATTCCTCCAACAACAGCAACACCAAGACCCATTTCCACATCTTTACGGATTCTCAAGCTGCACATCGGGCTTGTGCGGATGTTCGGCACACCACCGTGGCTGTTGAGCAGCTCAGACTCTCCGTGCAACACTTACGTGCTCTCGGGCACGACCTCACAATACACTGGGTACCCGGACACTCCGGAATACCCGGCAACGAAAAAGCTCACCGCCTCGCACGCGCGCTCTTACTATCCGTGCAGGCCAGAGCAAGATCCAAAGATACAGTTTGCCTTCCTCACGAACAAGTAGAGTCCCGTGCACTACCACCCGACCCAGCGGAAGAGATATTCAAGGCACGGCACTACCGCAGAGCCTACCTCTTGGCTACCGCCAATCCCCTCCTTACACCCTTCCCTCCTTCTCAACTCTTCTCTCGCCGGCAGCTTGTCACGCTCCGCCAAATTCAGACCGGGACCATCCTCACCCCTTACCTGCTACAGCGGTTCCGTCAGCACAGCAGCAGCCACCGCGAAAAGGGCAGTTGTGCTGCTACCACCAACCTTCCTGGTGCATGCGCATTGTGCCACAAAAACGCTGATCTGGAGCACCTGCTCTGGGACTGCCCGCTATACTGGGAGCCCCGAACCCGCACCTTGGCTACCATCCAGCAAAGTTTCAGGCCTACCTCGCTGCATGCCTGGGCCTGCCCGGACCCCTCCTTCCCCAAAGTGATCGCTATCGAACTCTGGCGATCGCTGCTCGCGTACATCCAGGACCCTGCAGCTCCCCCTGTCGGCACGCGGCTTCAAGGCATTCAGCTCTCCACCACTGAGCCCAGGCAAAACACCAGGCCTGAACCTACTGTACATCTATCCTCTGACGACGTAGCACCAACCGGGCCAACAGAGAAGAATGGAAGCCCCCTGTCCCCCGCTCCTGTATCCTAAACCCTTTCACCGCAGCATTTCTTAATGCAAAAAAGTGAAATAAACGTTCCTACCTACCTACCTACCGCAGAGACATATCTGGCGGGTTTGCTGATCAAGGGGGGTATTTTTCCCGTCGGTGAACTCACCTGCAGAACAGATATTGAGGTCACGTGCACGGCTCCAGCCGATTCCGCTCAATAGACCTTGCCTGTCGTTTTCTGCAACTGTCGCTTAGCACGTCCTTCCCCATGAATAACTTTACATGCCGCTTCTAAAATACGCGAGTGCGATTAACTTCACTTTACATTTCAAGCCCGTTCACCCTCTTTCTGTGCCGACATTCGAACTTGATTAACAGACGCGAGGACAGATTTACTGCAGCCATTTGCCTGGAACGCTATGTACATTTAATTCTATGTCTCCACGTAGCCGGTCACGTGGCCTCAAAATCCCTCTTACGGGTGAGTAAATCGCCGGTAGAGACACCCGCATTGGTCAGCAAACCGGCCCTTGTGACACTTCGGTGTTCAGTCACTTCAAAGCAGATCTCGCGAGAAATCTTGAGACTGAAAGTTTTCAGCGGTTTTCACTCTTTGCATTCGTCGAAGAGGCACGCCGAGTCGCTGAGTTTATATTTTATTAACTGTTTTAACGAAATAAGTATCAAATACCTATCTCAATCAGTGAATATTGTCACGAATGACAATTGATAAGGCGAAGAAAACTGAACAAACTAAACGTTTAATGGGGCAAACTTGTGCCCAAAACAAAAAGAAAGCCATTAACAACTCATTGTAACCCCCAATTGGAGCGCAGCTCTTGAGGAGGAGGAGGGAAGAGTGTTGAGGGGAGGTATACCCCACCTCCCTCCTCCTCCCTGGTGATCCTGCCTGCTACTCCTCTCCCCCTGATCCTCCTCCTTCACCCCTCCTTGTTCTTCACCTCCTCCTCATCCTTCAACCTCCTCCCCTCGCCTCCTCCTCCACCTCCCTCCTACTGCTGGGGGGTCACGTGACCTGGGGGGTCATGTGACTTGGAGGGGTCACGTGGCTTGGGGGGGTCACGGGACACCCCAGGTCACGCCGACGGCGACGCCGAAGCCGACGCCGCGCAAGATGGAAGCGGGCGCCTAAGAGCTGCGCTCTAAGAGGGAGCAGAAGAAAACAGCGAAGCCTCGATGTCGGCGGAACCGCAGGATCGAGCAGGGGCGAGACTGACCCCGGCTAGCCACGCGGGGCCCCCTTTTTACACGCGTGAACTTCTGGAACATCGGCCTAGAAGATTCGGCGCGTAGAACATTCTAATTTAGAACAAGCAACACGGTTCTCGAAATTAACAGAAATCTAAATTGTAAGAAAATAAAAGACGTGGCGTTCCCACGAATCGAACCCTGGGCTATCGCACGAAAGTCAAGTGCAGCAACCACCCGGCCACGCACGCGCTCGCTCGCCGACGCGAGTAGCATTAAGGCCTGTTCACACATACAGCGGAGCGCTAAGTTAGCGCTCCAAGGAGCGCTCATGTGGCGCTTCCAGCGCGTGACTTCGTTCTAATATAGCGCGCGGTTAGCGCTTTAGTAGCGCCTTGTTAGCGCTCCAGTAGCGCCGTGTTAGCGCGTCATTAGCGTTTCTTGTACCGCGGTGCGGCGGATTAGCAGGTGCACTGCGGTTTCGGTTCCTGTGGTTGGGTGTGCATCAGCAGCACCATGGCGGACATGTGGGATGCTGAAATAGAAATGCCACAAATGCTCTTACATACTCGATTGGTGCATATCTGTGTGGACGGTTTAACTCCCAGAAGAGCCTTTTGGGTGCGCGAAATCTTTCGCCACCGAGATACCGGCGGGTACCCGGCGAACCTTGTTCCTAGGCTGAGGGACCGAGGCAGAGCTCTTTCGAAGGCGATTATTTTTACCTGAGTATCCTTAGAACCAGCGTCACACATATGGATAGCTGAGGTCGTACCCAATCAATTAGTCGCTCAGAGTCCATGTCTCTGGGTCGCCTGCCCGACCCTCTGCTTAGGGAGCGGCTCTTTTACTTCCTCTTCTTTCAATGCCAAAGGAAAAACAACAACTAAGGAATCGCCGTGCACGCGCTATTCCGCAGCAGCAAGCACGGCACAATTGAGAGCGCTAACAGAACGCTTCTTCAGCGCTTCTGTAGCGCTAACAGAGCGCTACATCACGCGCCAGGAAGCGCCACATGAGCGCTCCTTCGAGCGCTCACGCGACACCCCCGGGTCACATGACCCTCCAGGGCACGTGACACCCCCAGGTTCCGCGACCCCCCAGGTCACGTGACCCCCTAGCAGTAGGAGGGAGGCGGAGGAGAGAGGAGGAGGTTGAAGGATAAGAATGAGGTTGAAGAAACCGAAGGTTCCTTCCGTTTATTTTACAACAGACGAACTATATACAAGAAGCTATGTAAATAAAGAAGACTTCCGAGATGTCCGAACACCGGTATGCTGCCTCGGTCTCGAGCCTTCCCTCGTTCGTTCCTGTCTCGTCTTCCTTGTCTCTTCCTGGGACTGGTTAGGTCACCCGCTACCCCCCCCCCCCCCCCCCCCCTAGCAAGGACGTCCGGTGTAGGATTTGCTTGCGATTGGGTGCCTTGTGTCAGGTGGGCGGCTGTGGTGAGGTTTTTGTTTTACGAGGAGCGAGAGTGGTGGGTATTCCAATTTCGATGGGGTTGATTGGCAGGTCGAAACGTAGAGTACGTTGAACTACGGGTTTTCGGGATGAAATAGTGTGCTTAAGTAGATGAGGTTGGCTGGCAAGGTGAGAATGTCGTCCTGTTGACAGTGGCAAACAGTCGTACTATTGATCTGTGTGCACTGGCTTTTGTCGATGAACGCAGGCTTGAGGCGATCCACGGAGACGGTTTCATTATGGCCGTTAATGTCGAGACGGAAGTACTTGGCATGACGGTCCATGACGTGAAAAGGGCCATCATATGGACATTCCAATTGTTTTCTAACCGTGTCACGACGAACAAATACGTGGCTGGAGGTCATGAGGTCGTTAGGAATATAAGGGGCATGAGCCTGTTGAAACCGTGAGGGCACCGGCCTAATTGCACGCATCGAGGCCCGAAGTTGGGTCGCATAGCTAGCACGATCATAATCCGTAGGGTTGTGACTAGAGTTGAAGAACTCTCCCGGAAGACGAAGGAGTCCACCATAGACTAGCTCTGCGGGCGTACAGTCAATGTCCGCCTTGTGTGTGGCACGGAGACTGAGTAACACCATAGGAAGTATAGTGCTCCAGTGGATGCGATCTTCATGAGCTTTGAGCGACGCTTTGAGTGTGCGGTGAAAACGTTCGACGATCCCGTTGCTGCTGGGATGATGGGCTGTCGTACGGATCCGGGTAGTTCCAAGAAGTGCCACAAGTTCTCGGAACAGAGAAGACTCAAATTGTCTGCCTCTATCGGTTGTGATAGATGACGGGACTCCAAAGCGGGCTACCCAACCAAACACGAACGTCTTTGCAACCGTTTGGGCTGTGATGTCCGGGATAGGGAGCGCTTCCGGCCAGCGAGTGTATCTATCAATGTACGTCAATATGTATTTGTTTCCATCATATGGTGGAAGGGGGCTTACGATGTCTATATGAATAGCATCGAAACGAGCAGCCGGGAGTGGAAATGACATCGTAGGTGCAAATGTGTGCCGATGGACTTTTGCTTTTTGACATTTGATGCAGGTTCGCGCCCAATTCCGAACATCCTTATTAATTCCTGGCCAAACAAACCGCTGGGTTAGTATACGTTGGGTTGCTCGAATTCCAGGATGAGCCAGTGAATGGAGCGATTCGAAGGCCTGACGTCGGAAAGCAAGTGGGACGAAGGGCCGTGGCACTTGCGATGAGCAGTCACAGATGATAGGAACGTCACACGTCGGGAGTACAATTGACTTGAAGTCAAGTCGATGATGTGAAGCTCAGCTTCAGCAGTTCAGGGTCATCCTGCTAAGCCAACGCCATCGCTTGGAAATCGATGCTTGCTGGTATGATGGAGGAGCAGGAAGATGTCACGATACGCGAGAGAGTGTCAGCAGGACCGTTGTTTGTACCCTTTACGTGGAGAATATCTGTGGTGTATTCAGAAATGTACGCCATCTGGCGCATCTCGCGAGGGTTCCTCGCGAGATCCGCCAGATCCGCGAGATACTTCGTCTGTTGTAAAATAAATTGAAGAAACCGAAGGTTCCTTCCGTTTATTTTACAACAGACGAACTATATACAAGAAACTATGTAAATAAATAAGACGTCCGAGATGTCCGAACACCGGTATGCTGCCTCGGTCTCGAGCCTTCCCTCGTTCGTTCCTGTCTCCTCTTCCTTGTCTTTTCCTGGGACTGGTTAGGTCACCCGCTACAGGGTGAAGGAGAAGGAGGGGGTGGAGGAGGAGGATGAGGGGAGGAGGAGTGGGAGGCAGGATCACGAGGGAGGAGGAGGAGGGAGGAGGGCTATACCCTCCCCTCAGTACCCTTCCCTCCTCCTCCTCAAGAGCTGCGCTCCAATTCGGCGTTACACGGAGTTGTAAACGGCTTTCTTTTTTTTTTTTTCGTCGCTGACACTCGTGGCAAGATCGAATGTAAAGGTGAACGGTCATCGGTAGCCTCGGCCAGTAGTACTTTTCTCGAATTCTGGCGAGCGTCCTGCTGTAGCCAAGGTGTCCAGCCATTGGGTCGTCATGGCATCCTTGAAAGATTTCATCACAAAGGCTGGCAGGAATAACCAACAACCATGCTGTGTTGTTGTAGACCAATTGTTCTGAAATGGGTTCCGCGGACCCTTTGGGGTCCACGAAGGCATTTTAGGGGTCCGCGAAGCCTTGCCTAATCAGTCAAGCGCGGCAATAAAAGTTTTTTTTTTTTTTTCAGGTTGAGATGAAATATTTCAGATTTCGGGCGAGTTGTCTCGTGTGTATGCCAACAAGACAAGTATACTTTACTCTAGGCCTTAGTTATATCCATTTATTTAATAATTATTATATTATATCAAACGCGCCCTCAATTGTAACGCGCACCCATTTTTTTAAGTCAAATAAAAAAAGAACAAGAAAAACGCGATGACCTCGATTGTTACGCGCACCAGATTTTGTAGGTTGGATACAAAAATGAAACTTTTCCTCACTTGGAACAACGAAGGTTTATTCCAAATGCTTCAATCTTGCGATGAAATGAACGGCGCTGTCTCTCGCCGGCAAGGTCGTCATCACAACGACGGACCGGTGCAGCGCCCGTGGGGCGGTATGCATCACTCATCATCGTTGTCGGACAACCCCTTATCGCTGTCAACGGCCCAAAGCATTTCATCTTCGGCGCCGTCCATAGCGTTAGAAATTCCGCACTTCTTGAAGGCCTTGATAACCATGGCTGACGAGGTCGTGCACCACGCATCTTCCGCCCATCGCACGCGATGCGGCCCGATTTCCATCGCTCTCAGCGCTCAATAACACTTTTCTTTTGAATCCATCATCATGGTGAACGAGTGTGTCTTTGCAGTGGGAACTTCCACGCTGATATTAACGCAAGATACATACGAGCTGGCTACGCAGCTTCTCAGTCATAGTGGAGCGACCATTTTAAAATGTCGATGGCGATATGGTAGCGCAGCTTTGGGTCGCACTCGATTCTAGCGCGCATGCGATTTTTGAACCTATTTCCCCGGAAAAAAAGGTGCGCGTTAGATTCGAGTAAATACGTATACCTTTCCCTTCCCCTCACTACGAATGGGGTCCTTCATCATCTCCGCCGATCCACAAGGGGTCCGCGAAACATCGATGGTTGAGAACCACTGGTTAGACGAAGTTCTCCTTCCTGCATACCTCCTCCAGGGAGAAGGTATGCAGGGTTCTCAAGAAAGCACGGGGAACCCTCGCTTGTCCCTCTAGGTGTTCGATGAGCGCTCGCAGTTCAGGGTCGTCTCGTTGGAGTGCTGCCGTGTCGCTGACGTCTAAAGCGCCGAGGAAACACTCATCCTCGTCGTCTTCGATACAGGCAGGACCGGCCTCGACAAGAGCTCTTGACAGGCAGTCGGCGTAATTGTGCTTCCGGCCGGACTTGTACACACCGGTCATGTCAAACTCCTGCAGTCGCAGGCTCCACCGGGCGAGGCGTCCGGAGGTGCCTTTCAGATTCGCGAGCCAGCAGAGCGAGTGGTGGTCCGTGACCACGCGAAAAGGACTTCCATACAAATATGGGCGAAACTTTGTTATTGCCCAGACGACAGCAAGGCACTCCTTTTCAGTTGTAGAGTAGTTCCTCTCCGCCCTAAACAGCGTCCGACTCGCGTATGCGATGACTCGCTTTGCCCCGTCCTACCTTTAAACAAGCACCGCGCCAAGTCCGGTGTTACTGGCGTCCGTGTGGATCTCTGTATTAGCGAACTGGTCGAAATGGTCAAGAATCGGGAGCGTCTGGAGTCTTCGTTTCAGCTCATCTAATAATCGCTGGTGTTCTTCTGTCCATTCTAACTTTACAGCGTCCATCGTGAGGTGCGTCAGCGGTGCGGACAGCTGGGCGAAGTCCCGAACAAATCGTCTGTAGTAGGCACAGAGTCCGAGGAATCTTCTTATGGCCTTTTTGTCACACGGCGACGTAAATGCAGCTACGGCGCGGGTCTTCTCGGGGTCAATCAATCAATCAATCAATCGAGTTTATTGTCGTGAGCTGCATCGTACAAATTATTGAGAACCATCAGGGAGAACACCTTTGTTGTTCACGACGTGGCCAAGAAACCTAAGTTCACCGTAGGCGAATCGACACTTTGTTGGCTTGAGTGACAGGCCGGCGGTCTTCATGGCTTAAAGCACGGCTCGAATTCGTTTCAGGTGCTCGTCGAAATCTCGTGAATATACCACGACATCATCGACTGAAATGGCAGCTCTGCTATTTCAGACCTGCCAGCACGGTGTCCATGACACGGTGGAAGGTGGCTGGCGCTGTACAAAGTCCAAACGGCATCACTTTGAATTCGTACAGTCCGTCGGGAGTCACGAAGGCAGTTTTCTCCCGGTCGCGTTCGTCGACTTCAATCTGCCAGTAACCACTCTTCAGGTCCATCGACGAAAAATATCGGGAGTGGCACAATTGGTCTAACGTATTGTCGATGGGGGGAGCAGATAGACGTCCTTCTTTGTCACAGCGTTCAGTCGACAATAGTCCACGCAGAACCGCAGGATTCCGTCCTTCTTTACAAGGACGACTGGGGATGCCCATGGACTTCTTGAGGGTTGAATGATGTCGCCGTCGAGCATTTCCTGGACTTTATCTTGAATCACCTTCCTTTCTTTAAGGAGACTCGATTCGGCGACCGGTGGACAAGGAGCGCGTCGTCGTCGGTAATAATGCGATGTTTCGCCATTGGTGTTTGGCGAACTTTCGACGACGTGGTTAAACAGTCACTGTATTCGGCGAGGAGATCAACCATTTGCCGGCGCTTAGGAGCTGGGAGCTCGGGGTCGATGCCGATCGGCGGCGGCGACGTGCTGTTCTGCTGTGACGACAAGGTTTCTTCAGAGATTGCGGTGACCACGGCTGGCGCCTGAAGCTCTTCGATGTGGCCCACGGTGGTACCCTTCGTTAGGTGCTGCGGCTCATCTCGGAAGTTTGTCACAAGAACAGTTGTACGTCCTTCTTGGAGATCCGTTACGCCTCGTGCGACGCCAATTCCTTTCTAAAGGAGCAGTTGGACGCTGCCTTCCAGAAGAGCTTCACCGTGCATGACTGCTTCGGTTATGATGGTGACAAAATCACTCAACCGCGGCGGTAAGTTCAGATGGTCGGCGATAACTCGGATCGCGGTTGACGTCGTGTCGGTCTCCACCGGCGGTAAAACAGGCTTTCGGAGCGTCAGCTGGTTTTCCTCGAGGTTGATGACGGCGCCATACTCGCAGAGAAAGTCTATTCCATTCCGAGGATAACGTCTCTCGAACAGTCTTGCAGAGCCACGAACTTCACAGGCCATGTCTCACCGTGGATCTCGACGCAAGCAGTGCATCTCCCGACTGGTGTGATGAGGTGCCCTTCGGCGGTTATTTGAAGTCCATCCCACGGCGTCGTGACTTTTTGAAGGCGGCGGGAGAGCCTCCCACTCAAGACTGACAAGTCTGCTCCGGTGTCCACGAGTGCTGATGCGTCGTGGCCGTCGATGACAACGTTTAGGTTATTGGACACCGTCGCAGGAGCGTCGTTTCGGTAACCATGTTGAATATACCTGAGACTGTGGTAGAAAGGAACATAAAAGTCAAAGAAACAGAAAGGGACAGGACGACGTCTCAAACTCAGCTACGAGGTTTATTCAGTCCTTCTTCTTATATAGCCCACAAACAGCCCACCAACAACCACAAAGGGGCAACTCTAACCAGTTCAAACGCCAAACCCTCCAGGCAGTCACTACCAACACAAAGGGACAACCTCTAAACAGTCCAAACGCCAAACCCTCTCATTCCCAAAGTAGCGCTATGGACGGCCTTCATGTAGATTCACAAAGATGACTCAGCAATCTCCCTCAAAATATAACAAAAAAAAAAGAAAAAAAAGAAAAACCTTTTTCCACTTAAAATGTGTCTCTTTCCTCCTCGACGAAAGGATGACACGCACTGAACCTAATACGGTGCAAAGAGGAACAGTGCAGCATCTCCCCCCTTCCCCCCCCCCCTCAAAAAAAAACAACAACAACAACAAAAAAACATAATTATATTTTTAAAAAGCTTTTGGAATTTTTACCGAACTGTAACGACGCCTGACTTAGGCAATTACCTAAAGACTTTATTCGTACCGTCTCCCCTATTAGCCTTTTTGTATCATTCCTCTCCTTGTGAATGATATCTGTCTCTGACCATATAGCAGTGCAGTTGTTACGTTCGAATCCCGGAGAAATGCTCACCGGAGAAGAGCTCACCGCAAAACCGGCGGATGCGGAGAAAAGCTCACCGATTTTTTTTCTTTTTATATCGAGGCTGTTGGATCATGCGTAACATATATCAATTTGTCCTTTTTTGTATTATTTTCCAAGCTTATTAAGTATATTGCTCCCAAATTAATAATGGCGGGCCAGTGTTTTCTGCGGCTTACTCTCTATACAACTAAAGCCTAACTAAAATTTTTATGAACTTGAATAACATAAAAAAGTTCGAAAACTTATGTCTCCCTAAAACCTAATAATCAAAACTGTAAACATCGGAAATCTGAAAGTGCATGTGCAACAACACGGTGCCTGAAATTCTCTTTGAAGCTTTTATTAACCTTTGAAAACAGAATAAAACAGTCAGTAGGATATCAAAGCTTCTTTCTTCCGCGGACATGCACGTTTTCTAGCCGTTCGTGCTGGTGTTTCCGCACGTTGCCCTTGTGTGATAGTGCCCTTCTAACGTGAGCCACTCATGACTTTCAGAGCTGCACACTGGCACCGTTGTTACTCGTGACCTATATAAGAAATAGTCTTCTGTAAGGTGGCGAATTGGTAAACTTTATACATGATGAAAACCGCTCAAACGACGACGACGGAGTGAAGACAACAAACACGACAGGACGAAGCTGTTCTGGCAAATAAAATTTTCTTAGTGAAATTAACAGAAAGAAAACAGCGTAGCCGACACTGGTTGCATCAACAAATACCTACTTAACTATTAGGCTCTACAGAATATTTGGAGCTGAAACGGTTCACACACCGCTATGCTATTAATATCAGCCCACAAAGAACAAACCTTTTTATTTGACAGAGCTATCGACGGCGCACCCTCAGTTGTCAATAAATTGTCTTTTTTACCGGTGTACGATGTTCTGATATCATTTTTGTGGCTTCATTAATATACAGAATGGGTGATTACTAATTTGTGAGGAATTAGTAAATATGCCCAATGACCTTCAAGAATATTACAAGAAACAGGACATTTTTTTTTTTAATCAAGTGGCGAATGCGAATTGTGGTAAATGGCCACGTTTGACGCAGAATCCGCTAAGTTAAAAAAAAATCGGTGAGCTTTTCTCTGCATCTGCCGGTTTTGCGGTGAGCTTTTCTCCGGTGAGCTTATCTCCGGTGAGCTTTTCTCCGGTGAGCTTTTCTCCGCCGCCCGTTACATTCGTTGACATGTTTTGCGATTTCTGAGTTCGGTGCATTGTTCTTCACGTTTCTTTTGTGTTCACTTAATCTGTCGTTGATGCATCGTGAAGTTTGTCCCACATACTTAAACCCGCATTCCAGCGGTACCTCATACACCACACCATTCTCGCAATTTACCGATTTTTCTCGGTGGTTCTTTTTGCAGTTGTTCGTACCTGTCTGAATGGTGAACGGCTTCTTCGGGCTTCGGGGTCTTCGGCGAAGGGTAGCCTTCCGGGGATGAGCACGTCGCTTGGCCGGGATGTCTTTGGAGCGGTACGATTAACGGGCATATATAATGGAATACCCAGCACCTCCACCAAAATGTCACGAATGACAATTGATGAGGCGAAGATAACTGAAGAAACTAAACGTTTAATAGGGCGAACTTATGCCCAAAACGAAAAGGGAACAAATGTAAACAGCAGATCGTCGCGGGCCTCGATGTCAGCGAAACCGCAGGGTCGAGCGCAAGAGCGAAACTGACCCCGGCTCGCCACGCGGGGCCCCTTTTGTACACGCGTGGACTTCTGGAACAATCGGCCTGAAAAATTCGGCGCGTAGAACATTCTAACCTAGAACAAGCAACACGTACGGTTTTCGAAATTAACAGAAATCTAAATTGAAAGAAAATAAAAAACGCGGCGCTCCCAGGAATCGAACCCTCGGCTACCGCACGAGAGTCAAGTGCGGCAACCACTCGACCACGCACGCGCTCGTTTGCCGACGCGCGTGGCAATATTACGATAATTTTTTCAGAACCAGCACAACAATAAGCAAAACTCCCCGAACTTATGGTTATGCCAATCTTTATACCCGGACGTATATATATAGCCCCGAGAAGTTCGCGTGGCGCCCCCTTACGGCGAACCGGGGTGACGTCACGACGTGGAGAGAATTTTTCCCCGACTCTCCCCGCTCGCCCTGTGGAGGCTGTGACGACGCTAGCTGACGGCGCGCTCGTTTTTATTTAATTTCTTTTTGGCGTGTTTTTCGTAGGAAGTGTAAATTTTTATATGTGCCTTTATCGAGGTATGGCCTGTACCTACAGGCGAAACTTCAACCAACATTTTAAGCATGGTTGACAGGGCAGGCAACGCATATGAGTCACAGCTGGTATGTAAAAATAAAGAAATATGGCCACAATTGCAGGAGCATCATTATAGATTTACATCTCGCACAATAAATGCTGCTGACGGTCTGAATGAATTGGCAGGTTCTGTATACTATTTTTTTGTATCTCTTGAATTAAACAAGATCGCCGAAGCAGAAAAGCTGCATGCTGCTCGAGCAACATGCTAAATACAGTCTGGGCCATGGGGAGAAAATCACAAGTAAGACAATCCAAGTGCAGGGGCAAAGTAAAAAAAAACAAGGAACATTTATCATATACATTGCTCGCATTTGACCTTAGCTGGATTCGGATAGTATTTCAATAGACTCCACTGGTAGTATCTGTGGTCTTGTTTATATCAACCCTCAAGTAATGTATAACAAACGAAAGCGAAGGTGTCTAGCTCGGTATTAGTCCCTTAAGCCCTAGAATTGAGATTTTACTTAAATTGAATTGTCCTGAAGTTAAAATACCAGAAGCTTTTCTCACGCAGACTGTCTCCCTTAACAGGTTCCTCGTTTTCTGCTACTAGTGCTGCATCTACCACTGGATAGACGTTCGAATGATTGCTTTTACTCTTGTTTTCCTCTGTTGTCAGAGAGTCCAACTGTAGGGAGTTTGAAGGCTGAGAAAGCTTTTGGGGACCTGCAGCAGTGTCTCTTAATTGGAAATGGAAATTCAGACTAAATGGCGTATTTTCCAAATACCCAAGGCTTGAATAAAGAATGTCAGGAAAAACTATAAACATTCCAAATTACGGCACTATTGCAGCGCATATTTTCGGCAGTTCAACACATATCATAGAGGCAACTGGGGGCAATTCGGCCGTTTTTGCTGCTACCATACAAACTAATTTCCAGTAATTGTGCATCTTGTAAGAAATATGTCGGCATACGTGCATAAACTATATAATTAATTCAGGAAGAAGCTACATTTATGTAACACAGCCCTGTTCCACGAGCACTGCAAAGATCATCAGACGCGGGACCTTTAAGACATCTGCGAATCCGGCGCATGCAGAGTGGCAGCGCAGAGTCGGGGTCTCGAGCTAATTTGCCGACCACCCAAAGGCCCATGACATAAATGCCACTTCAGATGCCTTGAAAGCGGGATGTAATATCGTCCTAAATCATGAACATGCAAGGAACAGAATTTCAGCGTCTGAAACACTTGCGCCACCGCTTTACCGACCCCTCGCAAGATTGCCTTGTGTCGTGTGGACGGACGGGGAGGTTCATCGGCGGAATTGCCTCCGCCGATAGCTTTCGGGATTTGTAACCCAATTTTAAAGCTAAAAGGGACAAGCAGGCTTATAAAATGTACGGAAGCACGTCAATATCGGCCTAACTCAACGTCATGTACACCGGGTAAACAAAGTCCAGCTCCTCGAAGAGCTTGCTGCACAGAACGCCAAACCAGGAAACGCGTGCTGGGAGGCGAGCCGATGCGAGATCGCGGAGTGGAGTCCTCCCCCTGACGTCACGGCACACCTCACCCAATCAGGGCGCGGCGACCGCAGCGACGCTTGTGTTCGCTCTCGGGGCTAATACCGACGACGAGAAGTTACTTTAAACATTGAAAAACATATCCGAGGCAATTTGTAGAAGATACCGAGAAAAACAATACACGAGTTTTAAACTGACTAGTGCCGCCTGTCGAACCATAGAGTTTCGAAGGTGTTTGGCAATATTGCCCTTTTTCTTTTCTTTTAGCCCGAGGACTGGTTTCCAGACTTGCACGGTCACTCATTACTGGTAATCAAATTACAGGTAACAAATTACTTTTTGACTAATTTTGTAATCATTTGAAAACATTTATTAAGGCAAAGGCCTTATATGTCCCATTACGCGACAAGGCGGCGTCGACGTTGTGCCCGTAAGATGGCCCATCAAGCACGCGCCGCTCAAGATCAAAGCGGACATGCCTCAGAAATAAAACACAAAGAAAAGCACAGCACCGCAGATGCTTCGTCACGGAAACCGTGAAGCCGGCGGGGACGCTAAAGGTAAAAGCGGACGCACCTCACAAATAATACACAAAGAAAAGCACAGCAACGCAGATGCTTCGTCACGAAAGCCGTGAAGCCGGCAAGGGCGCTCAAGGTCAAAGCGGAGGCGCCTCAGAAATAAAACACAAAGAAAAGCACAGCGACGCAGATGCTTCGTCACGGGAACCGTGAAGCCGGCGGGGACGCTAAAGGTCAAAGCGGACGCGCCTCAAAAATAATACACCAAGAAAAGCACATCAATGCAGATGCTTCGTCACGAAGGCCGTGAAACCGGCGAGGGCGCTCAAGGTCAAAGCGGAGGCGCCTCAGAAATAAAACACAAAAAAAGCACAGCAACGCAAATGCTTCATCACGGAAACTGTGAAGCCGGCGGGGGCGTCGCGCCTGCGCAGTGAGGGAGTGTGATGTCACCGCCGGAGCGCCGTGTGCAAAAGGAAGACGTGGCGTGCCGCTTGTAGGAATGCGCTGCGTGTAGAAATGCTTTCGCATTCCTACACGTGAGCAATTAAGTATCTTTGGCGTGTATTTAGGAAGTGATTACGAGAGTAATTTATATTTGAAATTTCTAAAAAATAATTGTAACCATTTTAAGTCTTTGGTCCGAAGTAAACTTGAATATGCAGCAGCTATCTGGGACCCTGGTAAGACACTTGCATCATCTCTTGAAGCCATTCCAAACCGTTCTGCTCGATTCATACTATCACCGTACATTCAGCGTATCAGCAATGAAATTCAATCTCTGCTTACCTAGCCTCTCTCTGCGCAGGAAAGTATCACGAGCTTGTGCTTATTTCACAAGATCTGTTATCTTAACACATCAATGCGTCAGCTTTTGTTAATACAACCCTCTCATGTATCATCGCGCGTCGACCATCGATATAGAAAGTTTGCATTGCTCACTGTCCCACATTATGTTTGTTTTTTTCACTTTTTTTTTTCCCCGTGAAACGTCACTGGACTGGAATCGCCTTCCCGCAGCTGTAGTCAAGATTGCCGAGGGCTCCGATTTTTGAGTTGCTGTTTACAATTATTTTTTGTATCATCTATAACTCCTTTGTTAAGGGAATTTGTTTGTGTGTATTTTTTTAAATTATATTTTTATCCTGTTTAACTAACTAGTTAGGTATATTTATTTTGTTTGTATACTGTTGCTATGTCCACCCGCCATCTGTAATGCCTTCGGGGACCTGAAGGGTATCAATAAATAAATAAATAAGTAAATAAGTTACTATTTCAGGCTTCCCTTCCTAATGGCACCATCTGTTTATACAATTTTTTATCAAGGAATTTTCGAACCAAGTCCCTGACTGGAGGATCGGTTTACCAAAATTGGAGAATGACGATGAGCAGCTTATAGTTTGGTGATTTTAATCCAGTAATGGATGGTACGAAATATCACTTTTCAAACCGGCAGTAAATCTGTCGTTTTGAACATTTGGTGTCATCGGAAAAGTAACGGTCACTTTTTCGACTAACCGCCAATCACTTTTTTTTTCTTGAGCAATCAAGCAACCTAATTGAATACTTTTTAAACGAGAAAAAAATTCAACCGATTTTTTTTTTTCAGTAACGTGTATAATACTGCTGGAAGCTTACATGTCCATAAAAAAACTCACTACTTAATAAGAAATATTTTCTGAGCCGAGTAATTCTAGTAAAGCAAAGTGTTCACCCCAATAAACTTACTTTTTTTTTATTGTAAAAATAAACTACGAGTCTCCGCGCGCTCACTTTCCTCCCAAATGTAGCGCTAGCGGTCCGATTTAGATGCAAAGTTTCAGAAATTTCCAGAAATTTTATATGGGAAAATGACGGCCGACGGAGCCCTCGAAAACACGGAGCTGAATGGTGCTAGTTTCCAAGAATGGGACCCGTTTTCCCATTTAATTTTTTGGAAAATCACTCTGGTCTTTTGAAAAAGATAACGGTATAGTTCTCAAACTTTGGAATTCGGGTCGGACCATAGGGTGGACTACGTTAAGGCGGAGAATGAGCGTATCAGCGCTGCGTATTTTATTTTTGGGATGAGCAAACCTTGTAATTTTGCTTGGGAGGACACGCTGTACACAGTTGATCGAGGTATACTATTGAAATTGACCCTCGGGATACTCAAATAACAGCATAAGTATAATGAAAGTTGCACGTATTTAAGATACGTGCAACTCTTATCTAGATAACCAATATCTTCGAGGAGTTGTGAATTCTTTGTTGCTTTAAACATGGTGGTCCAGCCAAAATAAAACAAAACAAAACTTGTTGCCTTTAAACGGATCTCGCGACGGCCCGACGTTGTAGCCCGCTCGAAATCAATCCTAAAATGCGTCTTTGACTCATCGGAACGAAAAAAGGGGTACGCCGATCAAAGCGCCACATAGAGAACGCGTGGAGAACGAGCGATGACGATGCATCCAAGCTCGCGTCAGCATTGATTGAGGTCGAGGAAAAAATAGACACACGCGGGCACATTTCGGGGGGTAAACAAACGCCCGATGTGTGCAAGGACATGGCCTCCTTCATTCAAGGAAGCCTACCAAATCGCGAAAGGACGTGGGTGCTGTAAATGGGAAAAGGGATCAGAGAAGAGAGCAAGCGCAGGGGCTCTCTGGCAGCGCCAAGCAATGCCCCAGCGGTCAAATACAAACACACAACGCGCTGCTTTTTTTTTTTGTGCTTTTTTTTGGAAAGAATATTTTTCTTCGATGCTCCTCTATTCCTCCCCTCTCCCTGCGCCGGTACCCTCCTTTCTTCTTTTTACGTTGCGGTTTTTTTGTTTCGCGAAGAGGCCACCGCGCGTATAGCCGGAGCTGGCTGAACGGCTACTCTAAAGCGCCTGTATACACCAACTCATGTTTGGATGGATGGATGGATGAATACGGCTGAGCCCTTTGGATCGGGCGGTAGCTTACGCCACCTAGCCATTTTGTTTTACCATTTAAGCTTAGAATATTTAAATGTGGAATCTATATTCACTCCGCAGTGCAAAGAAAGTGAGGCTATGAAACCCCCTTGCCATCAGTGAATAAGAAAATACCTAGTTTTCTCTCGATTTCTGCCACCATTCACTTAATCTTTGCTTGGTAATCTCTACAGTCTTGAAATCCACTCTCCCTTCGCTGTCTCTAAAACCCAATGACTTTATTAAATCTATGTTGTCTTCGGTAGGCATAGGGTGAAGCCCTTTACAGTAGAGTATCAAGTGCTCAGCCGTCTCGTCCTCCTCTCCACAAGCAGTGCACACTGTATCAATTTCCTGGTACTTCACTCTGTATGTTCTGGTTCGCAGAACACCCGTTCTTGCCTCAAACAGCAATGAGCTTCCCCTAGAATTGTCATAAATGCTTTCTTTGGCAATAACTCTTTTGTTTAATCTATAGCTTTCCAGAGCCGTCTTTGTCTGCATTCCCTCTAGCCACCGATCTCTTTCTGTGGCCTTAACTTTCTTCTTAACTGAGACTTGCTCTGCCGTATCTTCGCTATAGCCCAAAAACTTTCCTCTTAATTTCCTAGTGCGCTGTCTCCACTTTGTGTCTACACTCCTCATGTATAAATAGCTGAAAACCTTTCGTGCCCATTGCTCCCCGTCCATTAGCCTCAACCTATCCTCAAATTCTACCTTGCTCACCGCTTCCCTGCTCTCAAATGATGCCCATCCCATGTCTCCTTGTACTCCCTGGTTTGGCGTTTTGCAATGTGCCCCCAAAGCCAGTCTACCTACTCCGCGCTGTTTTATTTCTAGTTTCGCATGCACTTCGGATTTCATGCATAGCACTGCGTTTCCAAAAGTCAAGCCAGGCACCATGACCCCTTTCCAAATCTCTCTCACCACCTCATACCTGTTGTAATTCCAAAGTGCTCTATTTTTCATTACAGCTGCATTTCTGTTGCCCTTACCTATTATATACTTTTCATGGTCTCTCAGATATTCTGCACCATCACATATCCATACTCCTAGATACTTGTTTTTACTAGCTCTCTCAACTGTAATATTCTGTATCTTCAGCCTCTCAACTTCATCCTCGTTAAAAATCATGACTGCCGATTTTTCGCTACTGAATTCTAAACCTAATTCCTCTCCTTCCCTACCACAGATGCTCATTAATTCCTGCAACTCTGTCCTGTTGTTAGCCATTAGTACAATATCATCCGCATACATCAATCCCGGTAAGGATTGCTGAATTTTTTGGCCTAGCTTACTGTAAGAAAGGTTGAACCCAAGCCCACTCTTCTCTAGTCTATCCTCCAATCCTCTCAGATACAACATAAACAGCAAAGGCGATAACGGGCACCCCTGCCTAAGGCCTCGTCTTATCTCTATTTTTCCTGTCGCCTTTCCTTCCCATGTTATAATCACCTTGTTATCTTTGTAAATGTTCCTTAATAGTGCTGTTAGTCCTTCATCTAGGTTTAAGTTCTCCATTATGTCCCACAGGTTTCTTTGGTTCACATTGTCATAGGCACCCTTGATATCCAGAAATGCCAGCCAGAGCTGTCTGTTTTCTTTTTGCGCTATTTCTATACACTGTGTTAGAGAAAATAAGTTGTCCTCCAACCTTCTTTGTTTTCGAAACCCGTTCTGTAACTCGCCCAGTATGCCCTCGCAATCTACCCATTCCTCCAGTCTGTTCTTTATAATCTGCATTACCAACCTGTAAATAACCGGTGTCACGGTTATAGGACGATAATTCCTAATATCAGACTTATCTCCCTTTCCCTTATATATCATACTCATCCTACTAAGCCTCCATTCATCTGGAATATTTCCTTTTGTTATCATGGTACTCACTACCTCCCTTAGTTTTGCCTTAGATTTAGGACCCAAATTCTTCACCAGCTTAATAGGGATACCATCTGTGCCTGTCGACGTGCCACTAGGGACTCTTCGTTCCGCCTTTTCCCATTCTCTTTGTCCAAAATCCGCGATGTCACAAACTGGACTGCTACTTCCTTCGGTTCTCCTATCTTCCACATGTACCCGTTCCCGAAATTTCTCCTCCATCACTGCTCCTATATATTGTATCGCATCATCTCCCTCTAATTGATCTCCCTGATGCGAGAGTATGAACCTCTGTCTAGCTTGCGTCGTTTCACCGAGTGAGTTCAAGTGCTCCCAAAACTTCTTGGCAGCGTTTCTATCTTTCTTACTTACATTACTCATCCATTCCTCACCCTTTCTCTGAATTTTCGCATTGATCAAACTGGATGCCTCTCGGCGACATGTTATAAAATTGTCCCATTTTCTTTTTACTTCCGTTTCGGACTCCCCACTACGCTTGGAATACCTGTGTTCTCTAGAGGCTTCCTGACGTTTTTGTATCGCTTGCTTCACTTCTTTGTCCCACCAACTTTTTGGTCTATGTCCTTGCCTCCCCTTTCGTTTACTCTTAACTTTGTCTAGTTCTAGAGCAAAAAGCCTAGTTAGGCTCTCATAGGTCCAATCTGTACGCCGTTGCCCTGAAACTGCTGCCTCTATTCTTTCAACAACTATTTCCAACTCTTTGTCGCTGCAGAAAGTTTGCTTTGAATTATGTTGTCTAGTTTCAGCATTTACTTCTCTGGCAAAATTCAGCTTAATACGTTTGTGATCACTACCAAGACTTTTGGAACCTTCTTCATCTATTTTCATTACTTGTAACTTACCATATATTTTGTGTGACATGAGTACGTAATCTATAGTTGAATGTAGATTGCCAGTTTCCCAAGTTATGTGCCCGTCACACTTCTGACTGGTATTACATAAAACTAAATCATGCTTTTCCACCAGTTCTAGTAATATGCTTCCAGTTGAGTCCGTATACCCATCCAGACCCTCAATATGGGCATTCATGTCTCCCATAATAATTATTTCGGAGCCTTCTCCTAGTTCACTAATGTCTCTTGATATGCAATCAATCATTTTTCTGTTTTCCTCTTTAGCACCTGTCCCTGTCCATAAGTAAACCACTCCAAGGACTGTTGATTCCCCAGCGACTTTTCCTTTCAGCCACAAGTGTTCGGCGCACTCCTTTCTGATCCTTTGAAAGTTCATATTCTTCTTAATAAATGCTCCAATTCCACCTCCCTTCCTCGTTCCCTCCATTCTGTTGCATTCTTCCCACACATAGTCAGGGTTGCAAGGTGGCTGCTCCATGTCTCTGAGATGTGTTTCCACAAACCCATACACCATTAAATCCTCCTTTCTTAGTTGCTCCTCTACCTCTTCCCATTTTAACCTATTTCTACCACCCTGCATGTTAATATATCCAATGTCCGATTGTGCTGTTTTTTTATACCTGTTCTTACGTTTTCTCCTCTTTTTAACCCTGGGTGCCTCTCCTGACTTTGTTGGGTTTTCAGTTACTTCAGTGCCCCCAGGGCCCTCGGTCCCCCCAAAAAAGCAGTCACCGTGCGGCCCATTCTATCCCCCACCCTGTATCCCGTGGCCTCACTGTAGTGAATGCCATCTGCAAAAGGGCGGGAGCCAGCCTCGTACACTTCTCTGTTTACTTCCATTACGTCGTACCGAAGCTGTCGACTCATACCCTTAATTACTCCGTTGGCTTCGACAACCCTCCTCTCCGTTAACCCGGACTGCCCCCGAACTTCTGGAATGGTGCACACAACCACATGCACATTCTCAGACACGTCCCTCAGCTTACGTATTCCCACGTTTAGCTGCTTTCCGAGGTTCTGGCTCCTACCCTTCAGCACATCATTAAGCCCCGCATGAACTATTACTAGGTTCCTTCCCTCCCGGTTATCCCACACCCCCTCACGTGCTGCGGTCATAGCATCCACCATACACTTCCCTGGCTGGACCTCTACGGTTACCCTCTGGTCTCCCTTCACCCTGTTATGTACACCCCTCCTAACCCGTGCTACGTTAGAGCTCCCCACTACCAGTACCCTAGATCCCCCTGGTGCCTGCGCGCCTTTGTCCTGCGACTTATCTCCTGTCACCTGACTGCCCGACGCCTGCTGCTCGAAGGCGCCATTGAGCTGAGGTTCAATCAGCTCTCCAGCGTCGTCGAGCCCGCCTGCCAACAGGCCGGACTCCCGGCCACCAGGGACCCCAGCCTGCAGACTGGTGGCTCGTCCCGCTAGGACTGACACTTCCTCCTTTCTTCCCTCGCTACTCTCACTCGCTCGAATTACCCCTTCCAGGCGCTCTACCCTACTGTCACACTCCCTCTTACGCTCCTCTAAACCCGCCTTCCATACTTCCCCCAGCTCTTCCGCCTGCTTCTCGAGGCCGACCCGCTGCTCCCTCTCATGATTAAGCTGCCTAGTCAGCTCCTCTACCTGGGCCTCGAGACCCACCCGCTTCTCTCCTTCTGCCTTAAGCTGGGCCTCAATCTCCCGAACTCTACCCTCCCATTCCCCAGTTACCTGCTGAAGCTTCACACAAAGCCGACACTCGAAACTCACCTCCGCCGCCACCTCCAGGCTCCCGAAACCCGTCTCCTCCAGGTAACACCACCTCCCACACCCCTCGCACTGCACCAACTCGTCCCCACCCTTGTCATGCCGACCCAAATCTAGACCCATGTCTAGACCGGGAACAAACCGTCCCTTCCCGCCAAAAATTCAAACAGAGCCTACTTTGCGAAACTAACGTTAACTGCTGCTGTTCAAACCTAATACTGCTACCGCATAGTCACTTCCAATCAACTCTCAAAAAAAGAGAGAGAAAAGAAGAAAAACTGGCACTTAGCTTCGGATGCTCGAGGAGAACCAGGAAACACGTCCGTGTTTACAAACAAACCGGAGCGCCCCTAGTGGACGCCACCGGCGCCGCGCATGCGCGGTGGACGGTGGGCAAGAAGCCCGCCGTCGCCCATAAACAAACCATTGCATTGCGTTGTTTTCGGCGTCGCTGGGAGTCTCCGTGCTCTTTTTCGCGTTGGATTTGTTGACTTTACGTCCTCCTAACAATGTCTGACTACTTCAGCGGCTTCAGCAAAATTAACAAAGCAAAACTTTGCGTGAATAATGTGACTTGCGGCGATTCATTTCACGTGGACGCCGCAGAATGGGCGCTAAAGCCTAACTCCCACGATGAGATTCTGCTCGCTATTTTCAGTCGCGACGTCGCTCGGGCTGCAAAAGCGTGAACCGTAGCTGAGATGGTGGACGTCGATCCTGCAAACCGCAAGTAGAATCTGGCATTACAAGTCGGTGGCGGCCACTGGTAACAATGATCAACTTCTTGTGTCTATTGTTTACACTTAACCTACTTACGCCAACCAACCTTCAAAAGTGTTTTGAGGCCTGCACTTAGTTCTTATCGCAATTACCGGGTCAACGTTTGGTTTACGGACCGCTGTCGTTTGAACGCGCTGACGACAAAAAGCAGACAAGTTTGAAAGAGCAGACGACAGTTCGAACGCATGCGAAATGGAGTGCGGGCAAGAAGCACCGTGTCCCGCGTCCACAAGCCATTGGAATGTCACGTGGTCGGCGTCTGTGTGAGTCTGCCTACTGTTTTTTACGTTGGAATTGCCGATTCTACGTCCTCATAGCAATATCTTACCACTTTAATCGCCTGAGCGAAACTATCAAGGCTCGTTACACCGCTAAACTTTGCGTAAATAATTTGACGTGCGGCGATTCATTCGCGTGAACGCCACAGAATGGACGCCAAAACCACGATGAGAATCTTCTAGATATTTTCGGTCGCGGCGTCACTCGTGCTGCAAAAGTGTAGAAGGTAGCGGCGATGATCGACGTCTATACTGAAATTCGGAAGCGGAAACAAACCAAGCGTAACAAGTGGAGGATGGCCACTGGTTCCAATAATTAACATCGTGTATGTACTGTTTACACCGAGCCTACTTTAGTCGTTTAGGGCCTGCAATAGACCGATGTCACCAAGCGAACTGCGCAGGCGCGCGCATTCCGGAAGTGGTACCGCCGCCATGCTACTTGTAGTCATCCCTCCCCGGCTTCCCGGCTACATACAGCTGCGCGTACGTACATCATCATAGATTATCATTTGGCACGCCCCGGTATCACCTTGATTCTCTTGCATGTTTTTACTTCATAAGATTGTGTTGTTTGTGATGGTCTTACTTTCCTCAGCAAGTGCAGAAAAGCAGTTTCAGTCGTCTTGTCGCTTTAGAATCGCTTTGTCGTCTGCTTCATGGTCGTCTGCTTCTTCGTCTTCGTGAACGCGTGAGCCCACTGCCGTTCACGGGGTAATCCCACTGCGGCCGCGGAAAAAACAAAACAAAAAAACAACGGCGCCACTACTCGAGCATTCCGACTCCTCGGACGTCTCAATTACCTTGCAAACAAGTGAATATCTAGTGCAATAGCAAAGAACAAAAAAATTTGAGGGACCATCGGCTCGGTGTAGCACCACGGAACAGCATCAAATGTGATGAAAAACTGAGCTTGGTGGTGCTCAGTCGTGTGCATAACGTTTAATCAGCCATCAAGTAAGAGGAGCTAAATAGATTTTCTCGGTCAGCGATAGTTTTCTAAAAGTTGTTTCATTCTGGTTGACAGCCTGTGCGACAGAGTAGAGATGAACAGCGGGAGAAGCCTGCACACAAAGAACTGATCTACAGAAAGGCGATGCCTGACGCGCCGTAATAATTGGCATCTATCAAAAAGAAGCAACCATGCCAGATACCTGAAAGCTTGGGGTGGAGATGATTTTTCGTGCACAGTTTCTATTCAGTTTTATTTTGTTTGCGCAAGATCCGAACGCTAACAGTCGCCCGACGGGGGAAGCTTTTTTCTGCGGTCTCGACTGGTGCTAATACAGAATGGATCAGTAACACCAGCCTAATAGACCACCACAAAATGGATGAGGTTTTTTTGTTACATTTCTGGCGGTAAGTCCGTGTTGCGCTTCTAAATTGCATTATGTAATCTTTTCGCGTTGGTATGATAAAAAAAAAAAATGAAGGCTGCTTCCGAAAAAAAGTTGTGTTATATCAAGTGGTGCATATCGGGAATCGCTACTCTTTTTTAGTGATTGTCCTGATCTTTTGAAGCACAGTTGTGCTTGAAACATGTCGTCGCAATAACAGTTATAACCACCAAAATACACCGAGTAAGAAGCGTATTAAAAACGGCCCCCGCAAAGCAGTGCGGAGGTCCTATTTGAGATAGACCAACGAATAGGCCAGTAAATGGTCAGAGAGATTCCAGCTTACGGAACACTTCGGCACGCTCTATGTCTCGTGCCCTGTAATCTTACATATTTTAGCTGACGTGCAATAATTGTATATAAATTATGAAGCAAATCGCGAAACAAATCGTAAAACGCTATTTTTCCTGCCACTCTTTCCGGCTCTGTCGACCTTTCTTTGCCATGCTTCTTTCTTGCGGGAAGACATAATATCCGAAGCCTTTTTGCCTGGTGCTGTTATTATAGCTCCGTGGCATACAACATGTAAAGCCACCGATCGAAAACCATGAGTCAACACCTGGCTAAATGTCTCCTGCTAACCCGACGCCGGGCGTACAATGCGCACCGCGCGGCCGGAAAACTGAGGAGAACTACAGGTACCAGAATGCACCGCGGCAGCGGTGGCGTCGCGCAACTCCTCGTGAGATCGGTCTATTACTTCTTATTGCAATCACCGGGTCAAAGTTTGGTCTACGGCCCGCTTTTGTTTCAACGAGCAGACGACAAAAAGTAGACACGTTCGAAAGAGCAGACGAAAATTCGAACGATCAGGCGGCCGTGTAAATTTGAAGACGCACTGAACCCGTGGGTGGTCCGGACAACTTGGCGGTTTTCTCTCGTTCATGTTGGATCAAAACAAATACATCTGGAGACCACAAAGTGTTGCCCGCACAAGCAAACGTAGTTCGACAGCGTCTGGTTTAGCCTCTTGACGGCTACTATCCACGTACTCGGACGAACGGAGCGGGCAGAAACACATCAAAACTGATCTTCAAACCTTTCCAGACTCTTTTGGTACATCCCCGTCGCAGCATTTTCACGAGAAAGCAGGTTTTTCGTCTGGTGTCTCCGAAAAGAACACAGGAATGCATGTCTCGCACGGCGACTTCTGCCCACCGCCCCAGACCGGAAGTGCGTCCGACGCGCCACCACCGCGGCGTGACGTAGGAGAGTTGAGTTCGTGTATAGGTTCCATACGGGAGCCAGAGTAGCGCGTTCAGCTATCCTGAACTCTTAAGGATCGAAGCAAAGCAGGGGAAGATTCGCCGGGGCGCGTGCAACCTCGGCGAAGCGACTTTCCTGCACGGCGCTAGATTCCTTGCTCCTTACGTGATCGATCTCAGCGAATAGCGCGCGGCGGCCCGTGGAAAACAAGCACGCAACTCTGATTCCCGTAGAGCTAGTGACAAATGAACCCAGTGCTCGTGAACAAATGACTCTCAATTTCCCTCTACTTTCTTCTTATAACGCCTACACACACACACACCTGGCTCCCTACGGGAGCCAGGTGTGTGTGTGCGATACTGGAACTCTAGGTTACCCCGGAAGTGCTTCTGCGCTATCATAAGGGTAAACGTTCGGCGATCCTCTTCGACTTTTTGCGGCGGCCGCGTGCTCAATGGCTCCGTCGTGGAATTGACAGGCTTCCTAGAATAAAGGAGCTAGGCTATGGCAGGACGCGGACGAACTTGCACACCATATAATATCGCATTTTAACTGAGCTAGACGACTGATAAAGTATAGATGTAAAGAGAATCGACCATTCCGCTATAAAAATAGTGGAATAATCGATTTAATAGGGAGTTTTCGTCAATCGTTCCCGCTGTCCCGCAACGCTCTCCGCAACCCACTTGATACCCGGAACTCTACAGTCAAGGCCATGGGCGCGCAGACAGAGTAGCGGCTTCGTCGTTGCGGAGGGCTTAGCCGAGGGGGAAATGCAGTCTACAAAAACTGCCTATAGAAAGACGAAATTTAAAGCAACATTTCAAGGGGACGGGGGTCCCTATAGTCACTGGCAGAATGAGAACGGCAGAGAGGAGTCCCGGTTGTCCATGCCTCCAGCGCGAGCTTCCTAACTTCGAGAACTCTTCGACATCTGGTAAGCGTCGAGGGTGCACGCGCAGCCGAAGCGGGATGGAAGGCAAAGAGCGCGTGCATGGAGGTGGGGCACCCGACCTCCAGCACGCGTGCTTGGCAGGGACCCCCAAAGCTTGAGCTCGCTCTTGAAGCTTGTTTCGACACTCGATCTAATATCCCCGTTGCACGGTTGCACTCGACTTCAGTCACGCTAAGCCACAGTTAGCACACTCACTCTACTCCTGGACAACGCTCTGTGACTATGTTGTCAAAGCTATGCGCGTTTGACATCCTGAGCACCCACCAAAGCTGCATGTGCACATGCACAGTACTCAATGGCAGCCATAGCTGTGAGCGCTAGTGTGCGCGACTGCTGAGCGCGTGCTGACGGAGAGCTTTTGCAGTTCTTTTGCAACCTGCATTCTGCACCATTTAGGTTGCTAGTCTTTAGCGGGCTATTTATGTGAGTTCATTCTGAGCACGCGCACTAAACATCGCCCTCAAATATGGCGTCCAGTGAATGTAACTATAGGTATAAGTCTTTCTTCAAGTCCCACGCCTCTGTTCAACAGCTTCCGGAATTCAGCCTCCCGAGGACAAAGGGCTTTCCTTGCCAATCCCGCTGCGCAGTTGACATGAAGGAATCCTCGATCTCGTACGGCTTATCGCTGCGGGTTGCGGTGTCTCGCCGCTCGTCTGGCAGCCGCCCTCGCGCGCCCGGAGTACAATGGCTCAGGCGAATCACGAGATCCGCGGCCTTACCTGTTATCCGAGCCAGCGCGGGGTCCGGCCTAGATAGGGCGCTCACCCGTTGGTTTTGACTCAGCGAGTGTTCAAGGGGGTTCTTCCGTGTGCGTCCGTACTGTTTAAAAGGGACGTGGCAGCGATAATGGATAGGAATGTTTCTCACTTTAAACAAGCTTACTTGCACTAGTTTGACCTAAGCGTACTCGCACGCAACTCCACTGACCAAGAAGCTTATTTGTCGCCGCGTAATCTTAAAAGATAAACGCACATATGTTTTTTTCAGACACTTTTTTGTTGCAGAATTTGACGGAATTATAGAGATCGCATTGTTAGCGCTGTGAACTTACGATACCCAGTAATTTCCCCTGAAGCTTTGCAATCCCCGCGATGAGGATATTTAAATGCGGCTCCTACAGCGGGCACGAGCACTGCGTGGGCATTCGATCAAGGCTCTTGACAATAAATGCCTCGACATGCGGTCAGGTAGTGGCGCGAGCCCTATCGATGCGATGACGGGCATAACAAAGCGTGAAACTCAATGCGTGCCCTGTGGTTCGCCAAATCCAACGCGTGGCTATGACAACCATTGGCGGCATATAATCGGCTCCAGATCACGTGGCCGCTTGCTCTGGCTCACGGTGCTCTGGCTGCGGATTGAGGGAGGGAACTACTAGAGTGCCTTCATGTGCAATTTGATTAGGGTGATGATATCTGGCCACTTTTAAATACGATAGCAAAGGATGTTGTCACTCTAAACAGAAGGACATTGAGGCGCCCTATAGGGTGAAAACGTCTCGTTTTTCTTGGAATAGAAAGAAACCAACACGTGTAACATATGTTATGAATATGAAGGAAATATTCTCAGTGGTATTTACCGAAATTAAAAAGCCACTTTTTGTTCACACACTTTACAAACCAGGAACTGCCTGCGAAGTTGGATCTGTAGCATATGAATGTAACCGAGATGGTCGAACCTTGCTAAGTTCCTTTCTAATTGGCAGGTTTTATGAGCTATGAGCTACTGACAATTTATATTTTATTTCACACTAGAGACTTTTAGCATCGCGTGGGCTAGCGCACACCAGCTTGTAGCACGTGGAACGAAAGCTCGCGCTGCAGAACCCAGGCATGCTGGGTTCAATCCCCACCCCTGCCAGTTTCGATCTGAATGAGCATCGTACCGGCGTGCGGTTGTATATCACTACTGCATGGTGCACGTTAATGACCACATGCTAGCGGTTGTACTGTACTGGCTAAATTTCTCATCTGCAGCTGAGAGACAAGTTGCCCGTTGAGGCACACACCAATTTTTTTTATTAAGGTTTTCATGTGCACAAGTCAGGAATAATCAAACATTCCTTGAGGCAGACTGACTTCCCACTGTATAAAAAACAAAATGACTTTTTTATTAGTGCTAGAAGCAAATAAACCCTAAATTATAATTGACAGCGTTCGATATATATTATATAGGGTGCCCCAAGTCACCAAGCTCGATCTAACGGCGAATTCCACTGGTCGTTTTGGAGCGCGCCGGGATCGACTTTTCTGGAGCGAGCCTATTTCATGGTGCGATTGGGATCGAGACCGACGTGATTCACTGGTCGTTTTGGATTAGCTCCCGCTCCAGATCTTGATCTGGATCCGAGAAAAGTCGCTCCCACGATTTCGGCGGATTCAACCGGAAGCCAGCCGGGCCAGCCCTCGGCGCACACACGTGACTTCCTTTCTCGTGGGGCATCTCGCCTGATCTCGCCCATCTCGCCTCAGAAGAAGAAGCAGCACGTCGCGGGCTGGGCTCCTAGATTGTCTCGACATCAGAAGAATTCGTAATGGCCGCTTGCTTACCCCTTGGCTCGACAGCCGGTTCGTTTTCCAGGAAGTAGAAGAGTAGGTATTTGCCGCTCTACGGGCATTCCGGCAATCTTTGCTAGAAGCGCCTGAGCAATTCCTGCCACTCGTGCGTCGAACACGTGTTAGCGCCGCGATTGCGAAAACGTCTTCGAAACGACCGCGGCGGCCGCGGAAAGGGGATTCCCGGGCATGATGAAAATAATCCCTGGAGAATGGGAAACAAAAGGGACAAAGGACAGACATAAATCTCCAAACACAGCTAGGTGACTGGTGCGCGACCGAAAAAATCCGCCTGGTCCGGGTATCGAACCCGGGACCTCTCCATTACAGGTGGAGCGCTCTACCAACTGAGCTAACCAGGGGTTAGACGTCAGTAGAGCAAACGGGTTTTATCAGCCGCCACCAGTCTAACACCAACAAGGGTGAAGCTAAATTTGCAAGCTTCACCCTTGTTGGTGTTAGACTGGTGGCGGCTGATAAAACCGGTTTGCTCTACTGACGTCTAACCCCTGGTTATCTCAGTTGGTAGAGCGCTCCACCTGTAATGGAGAGGTCCCGGGTTCGATACCCGGACCAGGCGGATTTTTTCGGTCGCGCACCAGTCACCTAGCTGTGTTTGGAGATTTATGTTTGTCCTTTGTCCCTCTTGTTTCCCATTCCCCAGGGATAATTTTCATCATTCTTGTCCAGCTCGCTTGCACCTTTGCATGTAATTGCATTATAATTATTCCCGGGCAGTTGAATGGACGAGAAGGCATCTGCCGATCCCGGGGCAGTGGACATGTTCCACGGGGATCCGTAGGCGGCGCGACTCCGTTCGGATCGTGTGCTCCAGTCTGGATCTGGTCAACTGATCCCGGCGCGCTCCAAAACGCCCAGTGGAATTCGCCATAAAATAGACCGTAAAAATCGACGCCCTCACGGGGCAATCTAAACTTTTCGTCAAAAGTGTATTTCACATGTCGGTTTTTCTTGTAAATTTAGAAAGCGTAGCTCCCTTTTTTTCTTAATAAAGACGGCCAAGAAACTTGCCAGGATGAACGGCGAGCGGCGTCGCAGACGAAAAAGTCAAGTGACAGGGTGCGTTTGGCGCTCGTATTGATAGATGGCGCTACCTCTTTATCGAGACGGCTTGCGACAACCGTAATTTATTAAAATGAACATAAGCTTTTTTAAGCCTACCTTTGATTAGAAATAAATGCGGGCATTAAAAGAAAAGCTTAATGTAAAAGAAAAAAAATGCGAGCCTGTATAACGACGGCGCTTTTTTTTGTTGGCAACGGATGTCGCCTGCGTGTCGTCTGCTTTCTTTCGCTGGGCGGCTGCGCACAACGTTAGCTGCGCATTCCGACGCCGCTCCCGACGCCATCTATCAATACGCGCGCCAAACGCGCCCCGCAACTCGACTCGGTCGTCTGCGTCGCCGTCCATCATTTAGCCTGGCAAGTTTCTTGGCCCTATTTATTACAGAAAGGGAGCTACGCTTTCTAATTTTACAAGAAAAAAAAAAAAAACCTGTGAAATACATTTTTGACGAAAAGCTTAGACTGCTACGCGCAGGCGTCGAGTTTTACGGCCAATTTTAGATAAATAAATGTAATACGGATTTGATAATCCGGCAATAATTTGTTTTAGACTTAAATCTCTTAGAAACAAACACGTATTTAGCCGTCTTTAGTTCATCAATCAGAGACACAAGCAAAAGTCGATAACTACGAGTTCGGTTGCGATGCTGCTGACCCCGATAAAAGTAAACTTTTTCAGAGCAACGGCTTGTTCTCGTGATTTCTAAAGTGAGGAACGTCCTTCCGATAACTCTACCGAGGATAAAGCGCTGCCTGACGCCTGTCCACACGGAAGCAAGTCCTCCAACGACTACGACCTCGTTTTGATTCGCCAGGGGCAGACGTCGACGGCACTGTACTTACGTTTACTCAGCACTTCTGGAGATACAAAGAAACTTTGTGTCTATTATTGTGCCGTCGGCCTCCTCTCGTCTTGCTTTCTGCCACGCAAACAAACTTACAAAAGTGAGCGAGCGAAAGTTTTCCACATTTAAATCGGTAAGCTCCTCCGAAGTTATTACAAAAAACACAAAATTTAATTAAAATGTAGTCAAGCTTTTTTTTATTTAATTAATGCGTGAATAAAATTGTTCAGGGAAGATAATTCCATTTTAGTGCGAGCTGAAAGCCGCTAAAGGTGTTGCATGCCCCGCTTTTGGACGTCATATTCATACAAATATTTTTTTTTCTTGATATATTACAAAATATTGCGTTAGCTTTGAGCGCTTACAAATCTTCCAGTAAACAGAAAATGGGGTAAACAATTACACAATCTAAAAAGGAGCACTGAAGGAGAAAAAAAGCATTTGGCTCCTTTGTACAAGTGGCTTTCAAGCTAAAAAAACTGCCGAAGCGCGAAAATAGCTTGTTAGGGAAACATTTGTGAACGAGCAGCCAATATTTATGGAATTCATTATTGCGTGTTATTAAGACCCTATAAGTGTTGAGACGTGGTGATTAACCTAAGGCAGCGGTTTTCAAATGGGGGCGCGCGAAGGCGATCTAGGCTTCCGCGAAGCCTTGCCGGATATCATTCAAACCCGGAATTAAAGTTGTCTTTTATTAATTCAGATTGGCAAGAATCGTTATAATTTTCGGGTGAGTTTTCTCGTGTGTATGTCAATGAGAAAACCCTACTTCGCACTAACCATTTGCTATATCCATTTATGAAATCATTATCAAAATTAATCTACTCTAAACGACTTAGTTTTCACTCGGTCCTGATTTTCGCGAATTGAGCAAATCGTCTAAAATTCGCGAAAAATAGATACCACGAACAATTCCGGTAATATGCAAACACATTGGTATCTAAACTGAGTTCCCACCGCGTCGCGAAAATCAGAACCCGCGAATTATTTCAAAAACTTCGGCTTTGACCTAAATCGCGAAATATTGAGCCCGCGAAAAGAGGCGTTTACCAATATACATTTCCCTCCCCCCCCCCCCCTCCCCTCCGCTTTTCCACGGACGTGGTCCTTCATAATCTCTGCCAATCCACAAGGGGTCCGCGAAACACCAATGGTTGAGAACCACTGGCCTAAGGCATAAAAAAATAACCTTCTTTATGTTCAACTTATCGAAATAATTTAGGCAAAACATCTTGAGCTCTCATTTTATTATTATGCTGAATGTCTAATTACGTTCCCCACAAATCAAGATGCCTTGTAGATGTTGCGTTGCGTTCAAGGGTGCTTTTAATTTATACATCAGCTGCGTCTAAACGACACCGAAACAGATCGGCATAAGTTGCCAAGCCTAGTCGACATGCTTCACTAGTTAAGTCAATCTTAAGTTGAATTTGTGATCAACCTTAAGTCTTAAACTGGGCTCACATATATGACAGCAAGCGCGTGATTGGAAAGGCTCTTTCCTAGTACAATTTCGAAGTACTGCCAGTCATGAGTCCAATGCACGAGCGGACAGTCATTGAAAGAAATACAGACTCAAACATGGAATATTTTCTAGAATCAAAGACACCTTTGAACAATTCACAAGATTAATCTATAAACAATTTTATTTATCCATGCATTAAAAAAAATCCAGACTAATATAGCGGAAGCGTAAGAAGTAAGGTGTTTGTTATGTTTTGTTCTAACAGCAGAATGATCAAATATGAAATATGAAGCATTTTTGAAGTTAGTTATATCATATTAATCATGTAGAAAGTTTTAAAAAAAAGTCCACATGGGTCAGGCGTATTTGAACACTAAAATTAAGGAGGTTTGCACTTTCCTTGAAGTTGGAAGATACCTCTTGATGTACAGTGATTGAAAAGAAATCTGGTAACTTTGCTTATGAAATTATTAATAATATCGACAGTTTGAGGATTCAAACTGAGCACTCTAAGTTCACAACCTTGGCCTGCTTCACCTAAAAAAAAAAAAGAAAAAAAAAACCTGCAAGACGGAATTGTGATAATCAGTTGTAGTCATCATATTACTTATATTACGAATAAATAAAATACTCGTAACGACAAGCAGGTACAGTTGTAAGCATGAAAACAAATTTGTAACTAGAAGTACAAGTTTAGTCCTAAATTACTAAAGCACAGTGGCTTTTGGAGGTGCTACAGCTGCAACAAAATTAAGCCTCACAATTTTACCTAGTGTAAAGGTGCGCTGTTGTCGATCTTTCTTACCAGAATTTGAAAGTTAACCTCCTGGAAGCCGGGCGTTTGGCGTATCACAAAACAATTTTTTTACGCGCACCTTCAGCTACTTCTGTGCGTTGCTGCCATTCAAAGTTCAGTCGCAGAGCACAGAACGATACATCGGTGCAATTATTAAAGAACGCGTTGTAATTACTCGTGGTCTGGTGTCATTTAAATATCATGCATGTTTGAGCAATATTGACAAAGGGACCAACAGATTGACTGCAGAATCCACTATATTTGGCTGTTCATGAATTGCGGTAGCATTCGTCATGAGCCTTGCGACGCAACTCATTGTGAATACGACGACGTTAATTTTTAACAAACACTTAATTTCATGAATGGTTTACGACGCAATCATTGAGGACAGCGCAACTTCAGCGCGCCACTTCGAAATTGAGGGATTTTTTTGTCTCTGTGTAATTGTTCATTCTTCTGTCTCTGCGTAATTGTTCAATCTTCTGTCTCTGTGTAATCGTTTAATGTTCAAGTTGTTTCCCCACCATCATTGCAGATTCGTCTGTGTGTCTTGTCCTGTCTCCGCGTAATCATTTTAAGCTGTTTCACTACCGTCATTGACTATGTACTAACTAGCTCAACTGAAGCCGATAATTGCTTCGTAGCTTGGGTGCAAATATGAATGTGTGCGTACTGCCGCTCCGTGTATGCGCGGCGCGGGTTTATCTGCTTGTTAGGACGACGTTAAAGACGGCGTTCAGACCGACCTCTAGGATGACCTCTAGGGCGATCTCAAGGACAACCTGTAGGACGACCTCAAAGGCGATCTCAAGGACGACCTCCAGGACGACCTCTAAGATGACCTCAAGGTCGATGTCTAGGACGACGTCGAGAACGGCGTCTTAGAAGGTACGTCAACGACGACGTCTAGAACGACCTCTAGGACGACTCTAGGACGACCTCAAGAACGGTGTCTAGGACGACCTCTCGAGCGACTTAAAGGGCGACCTCTTGGACGCGCGGTACCTGCGTATTCGGAGGTCGTGCGTACGCGGAGGCTCTGTGTACGCAAGACATCCGCGTACGCTTTTGCGTTTTTGATACGCAGGAAGTCCGCGTACGTTTTTTGCAATACGCTCTCTGGCCTTCGATGCCAGAGAGCGCATCGCGAAAAGCGGGTGAAGTAACAATGCTATCGCATATGTTGTATTCAGACGACGTAGATTTCTTCCACGGAGAGGAGCAAGAGTCATCGCGCTTCTAGGTCACGTGCGCCACATCATAGATGCTTGCATTGACCCTTAAACTGCAGCCAATGCCACGACCACAAGAGCACGAGATCGCAGCTTTGAAATGCTCTTCTGCAGAACGAGCGCTCGCTCTAGAAAAGCCCGTTTCAAAGCCAAGAGCGCGAGCTAGCTCGAGCTTGCAGCTTTGGCTGTAGCCTCAGCTTAAGGGTGAACGGAGTATAGCAAGCAACCGTGATGCGGCGCACGTGACCTCAAAGCGGGATGACATTTGCTGCTCTCTATGGAAGAAATCTCCGCCGCGTGAATACACCACTGGGCACGCGAGGCAAGTACAAAACATTTGATTAATCAGACATTGCGGTGTATGGGCAGAAATTCCGAGGCCATTGCCTCGATAAACAACACGTGTCGTTTTGGTCTGCGTAAGAGGAAAAACCGGTTCTTTGTTTAAAAAGATGACAGAACGGCAGCAGGACGGCCAGAAAGTTAATCAAGATGTAGATCGATATGGATGACAATACAGCGACTGGCGGTTCGGTCCATTCTGGTTCGAGGTAGCAACCGGAAGTGACGCCGCTGGTGGGGCAGAGACGCTTGGTTGTTTCGGATGGAATCGGGATGAGTCGTTTTGCATTGAAGTAACCAATTTGATAGTTTTAGAGAAATAGTGAAAGAGCAAAAGAATTGCCGTCGGTTCCAGCTAGAAGTTTGCGATCTCAAGACGAGCTTACAAAGACCTGATATTTTCGCGAGTGCGGTGCAAGGAAGATAAAACTGAGATTGTTGCTTGGCCATATCAATATTCATGTTCCCTTCAGGTCTATACTTCGTTTCAGCTTTGGTCCGAGCGCGGCCGATGTTACGAGCCGAAGGGCCAATCAAACAGCGAAAGAGGCACAACGTCACGGCGTACTCTCTGCAGTTGATAGGACCAGCCGGTATTCGCCGTCTCTTTGTGCGTGCTCCTGTGCCGGCTAGTCCTATCAAGCGCGAGAGCACGCCATGACGCTGCACTTTTTGCGGTGATTGATTGGCCCTTCGGCTCATAACATCGGCCGCGCTCGGACCGAAGCTAAAACGAAGTATATTCGTTATTTTATCTAATTTTATCCTCATGCAAACAAATCATTTCATACCCTTAACCCTTTGACGGCTGTCGCCGTATGTAAAACTGGTTACGCATTTGAAAGTATTCGCCTAAATGCGAAACCTTGCACACTGCGTGCGGAGTTGCTATCTGTAATGTATTTGGTGAACTATAAACTTTATGTTTACGTGGTGTTTGAGTTTGCCGGTGTTATAGTTTTCAAATTAGCCGCTCCGCGCACGTAATACGGACGAGATTGTCGCTTCGCCTGTCGGATGCTCTTGCGATCCAGATTTAACGCTTCTCAAACTTGAATTTAGATGATGAGAGCTTACCATCCGAAGAAGGGGATCTGTAAAGTGCCTCCGGTACGGAATCTGAAACCGCCGTCGCGGAAGTAGACGTATCAAAATTGAACCGATAGAAGAAAGGTGAAAACTGTTCGCTTTTAATATTTCCATTTGAGGCTTCTGAACCTGAACAGCTTGTAAGCACTGTAAGTGCATGCTTCAGCCAAATACTTAAGAAAACAAATTGTGCACTGACCCTTTCTTTGTATTTTGACGTCATGATGGCGCTTAAGACGAGGACAAAAAGGAGACAGACAACACGCAGCGCTTGTTGTCTGTCTCCCTTTTGTCCTCGTCTTAAGCGCCATCATGACGTCAAATTCCCAGTACCAACAAGCTCAACAATCTGCATTGATCCTTTATACTATTCTTTTGGAAACAGAACCGTACCACTAAGGAGCTCCAGACTCGGAGCGAAAATAAAAGTTTTCTCTCTCTCTCTCTACCACCAAGAAACAACTTTTGGAAAAGAAAGAAGTAAACAAAAACTTGACCGTCAAGGGTTCAGAGGGTAAATCAGCGTATCCCAAAACTAAGGGTATTATATGCAACAGCACCCTATATCGCAATGAAAAATTATGTATTATTCAAAGTAAGGGTGATGAAAGGATGCAGCCATGGGTGTAAGTAAGCCCCTGGAGCGCTTTTTCCACCCCCAAGGTTGTAAAATATTTTTGCTTCGACGGGCTGCCTTCAAGAACAGTGCACGTTGTGATTCAGATTTTTTTTCTTGAGTTTAGTGTACTTAAGGCAGCCTTGCAGTCCTAAAGTCTGCGTTGTTTTATCATATCTTCGTTGAAATTGCGCATTTTCATGGACTTAACTTTAAATATTGATTTCATTCGACTCGTAAAATTGCAATGCACCATACATAGGGTGCTTGCGGGCACCGTGAGGAAAAAAGTCCCTACAAAAAAGCATAATTTTCAACAACAGAGATATAATCATCTATATTACCTAATCTATTGCGACGTTACAATGTCTATCGTTAGTGATGTCGCGATGACGTGATTTCTATTGAGTATTTCCCTTAAAGTTTAACGGGAAAATTGACGTCACGATTTATGGTCGCGGTCACGTCACGTGATACCATGACGCGACGGGACGTCAATTTCCTTCTTTAAATTTAGCTGGAAAATTTACGAAACGTGACCTATGGGCACATGATGGCGCGATCAGGACGAACACACGCAAGGAAGTTGCGTGCAGTGTTTTCACACAAAAGCTATCAATTTAAAACAAAAACTTAACATTAACAATTTACGATTAACGATTAAAATGAATAATTTATTCACGGACGCAGTTCGACAAGAACCAACGCTCACTGACTAAGATCACTAGCAAGCCAGAGGCTCCCAATTAAACCACCAGGCAAGGTTTCTTTATGAAAACAAGCGTAGAAATTTCTCGAATAAAGTTGCACTGAGCCGTCCTTGTCGCTGTTGCAACTAAGCGATAAACGAGTAGGGCTACGCCTTGGCCCAAGAGCGACGGAAAGTTCGTTTGGACGCAGAATCTGTCTCTCGCCGTCCTAATCTACATTAAACATGAGGAGCAAACAGACGGAGTGTACTCATTATCAATTGATTGCCACGTATGTTGTTTCCTTTCATTTTGAAATGGTACCGAGTATTTGACTAGAGTCTGTTGAAACTCAATAGGTAGGGCGAGGGAAGGGTAGGCTTGGAAGGAGGAGGCAGACGGAACGTTGCAGAAGAGAGAAGGAAACCTCTTCCTCTCTTTGACGTTTCGTCTGCTTCCTCCTCCCCGGCCTTCCTTTACCTCGCTCAAACTTCTTGAGTTGAAACGGACTATAGGCATGTTTCTTTTTTCCACATAACTAGGGTAAAAAGAACAAGAGTGAGAGAAATTTTGAACACACAGAGAACGTAGATACATACTCTAGCTACCTTTTCACTTCCTCACCTCAAAACTCTAAAAGGTTATTATGACATGGCAAAGTCTTTTGGAGTGCCCTCCCAAAGATGTTTGCCGCCTGTTTTCTCAGTCATTCCCTCGTGCGTCAACGAGACTGTCACTCGTCACAGACGAGTAATGTGTACGGGGAGAGCTTCATGGAGCTTCGGGAACGACAGACAGACGTCCTCGGTTATAGGAGTCAAGGAAGAACGTCCGTGGTGACTGACGGCCTGGTCAAACTTGTGATGGGATGACCCAGGCGACAAACTTATTTGGAGAGACAATTCAAAAGCTTGTGCCACGTTATAATGAGTGCCTAAATATCTAAGGTGATTATGTGAAGATTTAGCTAGAAAATGCACCTACATTTTGGGAACAGAATGCACCCCCCCCCCCCCCCAACAATTTTTTTTTTTCATTTTTTCTTAAAACCGCGAAATTGAATTACTTAACGCTGAACGCTGATTCCTTGCCCAAATGTGGCGCTAGCAATTCGAACCCGATGTTAAAGAATCAAAGCTAACCGTTCTCTTTTTAAATGTTATAATTGATGTTCTAAAGCTTTTTGAGGGAAAAGGGCGGCCAATTTAGCGGTCGAATACATGGAGCTGAATGGCGCCAGTTACAAAAAACGGGCCCCATTTCCCCGGTTAAACTTTTAAAGAATCCCTTATTTTAACTTTTGACCGAGATAACGGTTACTTCTGAAATTTCGACATCTGGTTTGAACCGCTAGCCCTACATTTGGGCGGAGAATGAGCTTTTGGCGAAGTGTAGTTTATTTTGGGAAAGTGAAAAAAGCAATTTACATTTCTGGGGGACACGCTGTATATTAGATTTTTCATCACTCTTGTTGTTTTCCCGTATCATCGTAAGGGCTGAGAACTCAGGTCGCGACCTTGTTTTGGGGGGGCATCTAAACGCTTGTGCATAAAAATTACTTTATTTTGTGCGATGATTATGTAAAGAAATGGCTAGAGTACGTATCTGCATTTTGTCTATGCTAAACAAATGTTTAGTGCTCTTGACATTTTAACGCAGTTTATTGGAAGTTGAAAAGAAGAAGCCATTGTATACCAAGAATTCTATGTTAAGCGCCGCGCAAAAATATTATTTCGCTACTTAATCGAAACTGCTTACTTGACCATGGTCCCGCTGCTGGCAGCTTAAGAAAGCGCGAACGCCCTTTTTTTGACACAATCCACATTTAAACTGCGTTCTGCGTGCTACTCCATGTTTTACTCCAGCGGCGGTGCAACCGGGGCGCGTTTACGAGTTGCTCTAGTGTGTATATATTTCCTTTCCTCACAACGTAATATGGAACTCGCATAGAGACCTGCTGTGTAGTTACGCTAAAGGGGAATAAAAATTACGCAACACCAAAGGTTTTTTTGGTTCAATCCTACACCACCGTAAATGATGACACTGTTAATAAGTATACACTGCGCTCCACGCCAGTGTCACTGATGAAAACTCACCAAGAAAGCACAAGGAGAATGAGGACAAGTCTTGAACCAAGCCGAAGTAATCAACGTTTTGAGTCTTGTCTGTAACATGCAGATTCTTCAACGGGTCTTCAAACACCACCCATTAAAAAAAAATACAAATAAATACTTTATCATCAATGTCAAATATTGCCTCCAATTAGTTTCGTGGTGTATACAGTGGCGCTTATGCATTATGTGCCTCTCACGCGCACTGTTTTCCCCCCGAAAGCCAGAAAAAATGCGTCTGCCGAAAGTCGCCATGAGCAACCAAGTGAAGTGAGAGATCGGTGGGCGACCCCGACGTGTCGAGGCCCTATCGGTTCGTCGAAGAACCGGAGGATACGATAGATAAGGCGACCGGTAAGCACTCGGCGACGTCCGCATACGTTCACGTGATACCTCTATTGTTGTCTCCGCGTTCACATATAAGGCTGCCCTCCAACGCGCTGGCTTCAAAGCAGAGCGGCGTGAGTACCAGGAAGACAAGGTGTTGTGGATCGCTCCCGGCACATCGTTAGGCTTAGCGAGTGAACAAGAGGAACGACGCTAGGCAGAGGCCATCGAGAGACATGGGCACCCTTCAGGAGAGCATGGACAACAGTCTGAGCGCCGTGAGGAGAGTGGACGGCCAGCAGGAGATGCCCGGAGAAGAGGAGAGCTTCCTCTTTACATCGGAGTCCGTGGGCGAAGGGCATCCAGGTAAGCAGAGTTTGGGTTTCCGTGGGGTAGCCCAATGGCTAAGGCACGAAAGTTCGCAGAAATAGAAAAGTTGCTTGAAAATGGAATGCACGTAAAGATTCTCATATCGTTGAGGTAGTCAGCAATTTCATAATAAGCGCTCAGAAGCTTCCTGCTGTCAAAGTCGAAACGCAGTCCAGGTCCAGGTAATTTGATGTCGCAGTTTTGTCTATCGTCAGCTTTCTTTGTTTTAAGTTCAGGGGCCCTAAACTCGTGAAGCGCGAAGTTGGGGCCGAAGTTGAGGGAGCGCACCGATTGGACAATCACGACGATGACTTGGCGCTTTTCTCGCCAACATCCAATCGGCGCGCTCCGCGAACTTTCGGCTCCAACTTTGTGTTTCACGAGTTTAGGGCCCCTGGCATAGAAAACGTTTCTTCGTAACCCTATTCGTGTGCTCTCCAGAAATTGCATGTGCTAACATACGCGCTCTGGGGACTTCTTTACACGTCAAACACAAACTTGCTACCGAAGTCGTTGGAGCCACTGATTGGCCTATCACGACAGTGACTTTGCGTTTTTTTCGCCGACGTCCAATCGGCGCGCTCCGCGAAGTTTCGGCTCCAACTTTGTGTTTGACGAGTTTAGGGCACCTGCACTCTAAAAAAAACCCGTGAGTCTGCTTTCCCGCACAACACTCGGAGAGCCAATCACCACAAGTCACGGAGGCAGCTCAGCGAATGACGATGCCGAAACATATGCTTAGACCAAAAAACGCAGTCTGAGTTATGACATTAAGCAATGCAAGCGTGACGTTTTGCATTGCTTAATGTCACAACTCAGACTGCGTTTCTTGGTCTAAACATATGTTCCGGCATTGTCATTCGCTGAGCTGCCTCTGTAAGTCGCGGTGATTGGCTCTCCGAGTGTTGTGTGGGAAAGCAGACTCACGGGCTTTTTTTAGAGTGTGGGGCCCTAAACTCGTCAAACACAAAGTTCGGGCCGAAGTTGAGGGAGCGCACCGATTGGACAATCACGACGATGACTTGGCGTTTTTGTCGCCAACGTCCAATCACCGCGCTCCGCGAACTTTCGGCTCAAACTTTGTGTTCGACGAGTTTAGGGCCCCAGGGGCCCTAAACTCGTGAAACACAAAGTTTGAGCAGAAAGTTGGCGGATCGCGCCGATTGGACGTCGGCGAAAAAAGCGCGAAGTCATCGTCGTGAGAGGCCAATCGGTGCGCTCCGTGAACTTCGGCCCCAACTTTGTGTTTCACGAGTTTAGCGACCCTGGGGTTCTAAACTCGTCAAACAAAAAGTTGGAGCCGAAACTTCGCGGAGCGAGCCGATTGGACGTCGGCGAAAAAAGCGCGAAGTCATCGCTGTGATAGGCCGATCGGTGCGCTCCGTCAGCTTCGGCCCCAACTTTGTGTTTGGCGAGTCCGGAATACAACAGTACCGGTCAGCGTTCCGTTATCGAAAGTTCGTGCTTCAAAGTTCCATCTCTCTTTAGGCCAAATCGGGCTGGTCAATCTTATCAGTTATTTTCTGTGACAGAAATAAAATACATAAATATAGCTATACTTCGTTTTATCTTAATTCAAGACGCAGCCAATGCTACGCTGATGGGACCAATCAAACAGCATCAAAAGCGCCCCATCATGGTGTTCGAATCATGTTTCTGTACGTGTTCTATCATCGCTGAACCAATCATAAAGTAAAAACACCCAGTGACTTGCGTTTTTGGCGCTGCTTGATTTGTTCCGTTAGCTCGTACCGCCGGCTGTGTCTGGGCTTGAAACGAAGTATAGGCAGGCTTTTCCTTTTTCGTTTTTTACTTGAAGCCTCTGCAAACAGCACGGTTCAGTGAAACAAACTTTTCCCTATTTCCATAACAGCCTATGCCTTTTTTTTTTTTGCGTTGTTGTGCGTACACATGAAAAAAAAAATGCTGCACGCTCGACGGGTGTAGTTTACACGGGTGTGGTTCTATCCCTGGCACCAATTTCCGTTTTTTATTATTATTATTATTTTTTTCATTATACGGATTGACTGGGCTACACATTTCGCGCTTACGCAGCTCCTGGGGTTGGCTGACCCTGTTTTCTAAAAGAACATGTTTTATTTAACTTTTTTTTTTTGTTGCATGGGTTGCTTCGGCGAACTATGTATTAATGTTCAGTGATTTTCATAAAATTTCCACCAGGTACTAAATGTCCACCCGTGACCATGTCTACGAAATATCTAATCAAAATGGTAATTTTCTTTCGAGGAAATGAATTTTGATGTTTACGCGTACACCTCCGAATCACTGGGAGGCAGTCACTTGATCGAATGACATTTTAGCGAACGCCCACATTTCGCCGAATGACACTTTAGCAAATAGTCGGACGCCGCGAAGCGGCGTTTTCGGGTGGGCCAAATGGGTTCACATTTTTGTAATGAGTTGCCGCAGACTGTCGCCGCGAAGCCGCGTAAAGCGCAGCGCGGCGGATGGGTTAACGCGCGCCCCCGTTATTCGCTAAAACGTTAATTCGCTCAAACGTCGCTGTTCGCTAAAATGTCATTCGCTCATGTGATATGGACCCCGAATCACTTGCTGCCGCTCTAGTGGCAACAACGAACAGGCACACTCGTGACGTCAAATGGTGTATCTGAGAGCAGACGACGCTCCCTACTGCTCGGCGTTTGCGGTGTAGTGATAAGTGAGCGTCTGTGGTTTTGCGAAATGCCGCTGGTCTAGGCTGCTTGCGGCTAACGATGAGGGGAATTAGTGATTGCCTGTGGCGTGCAATAACACTACGACGAAATGCAGCGGAATGACATCGTATTGGTTTCCGAACGAGAAGTCTCTGCGGCGGAAGTGGGCCCGAGAGGTCCGAGCAGTTCGACGGGAACGCTGGCTCCTAACGTTCACGTCGTGCTAGAAAACCGTTTAAACCTTGCTAACAAATAAAAACCTTGCTGGTCATTCTGCTTCCAAGCGGCATCTGGGTCTACATGTTAGGGATGCCGCGAACTTTTTTCGCATCGAAGTTTCGATGATCGAATCAAGCGGTTCGAAAGGTTCGAAAGATTTCGATTTTTCGAATTGTCTATATCGAAAATTCGACGGAGGTCGAATTTTCGAACTTGTTAAGCTAAGAAGTTCGACGCTTTTCGAACCGTCGAACTTATTACGCTAAAAAATTCGATCTTTTTCGACCTTTCGAACTTATTGCGCTGCAAGGTTCGATGCTTGTCGAACTTTCGAACTTGACTGACCAAAAAATCGATAAATTTCGAACTTTCGAACTTATTTATTAAGAGAAATCGAAAAGTTTCGAACTTTCGAATTCTGAAAAGTCAGAAGTTCGACGAACTTCGAACTTTTAGGGTAAAAGTTCGACGTTCGTCGAACTTCGAAAGACCGGCGGACGGTTTCATTTGATTTCAAGTAGTGGGGTACATTCGTAATTTTTTTTTTCTCGAACTTTTACACGCGGTGCTGCGTTCCTTACGAAAGACTATGTCGTTTATTTCAATGTTCTGGCATGCTTAGGTTTAAAGAAATAAATCCCCGAAGGGGCGAGGAAGGACGACGGGTTTTTGACGATTATCGTTTGTGCCAGATTTGAAGCACGCTGCAGCCGGAGCTATTTATGGTAGATATGTTATACTTTTTTTAAGAACGATCTATGTATAGCCTAGGTAAGTGCCGTCTTAAGATGTGATTATTGTTATTCAACGTGAGTTTCGAAGAAATGTCCAAACATATATCTGCATGCAATTATGACCTAAACTTGATATTTATTTTCGTCTAAGTTGTTTGAGGTATCGCATTTAAATTAACACCACAGACAGTATATATCATTGCCATCTGCAGAATACAAAATAATATATTTATTGTTTTTTCACGTTAAGGAATAAATTAACTCATGGGAGAAGATTTCTAATAGTGTTCAAGTTCAGCACGTCATTAAAAGAAAACTTCTTTTTCTTTTCGCTTCACGTTCCTGGGACGTGTTTCTTTTAGCCTGTACACATTTTGGTAAAAGAAACTTGTTTCGAAGTTCTGAACCTCTGAATATGCGAGAATAGAACACTTCCGACGAATTCTTTATAGTTTTTTTTTCCTCCTGCTTTTTATTCCCGCATTTATTATTATTATTTTTTTTTTTTTTTTTTTTTATTATCGGCACAGGTGTTTAGGTCGAAAAGACAGCTTTGAACTTCCGAACCACTAAGCATGTGACGAGCAGTGCCTTCTGACAACGAGTTTTTAACAATGACCATCTACGCAACCTTTTATGCAGTGAAGAGCGACAGTAGCTATACATATGCATAAAAAATTTCAGATTAAAAAAAGCTCGACCACGCCCTCTTTCCCCGTATTGTTTTCTTTAACAATCCGAAATACCTGCAAGGAGGCTGAAGCGCCCCCCCCCCCCCCCCCCCCCCCCGCTACCCTCTTTCCCCCCGTTTTTCCTCTTCCGACGCCACTTGTATGGTAGAACGCTCCTCGACCTCGAGTTGTGTCGGCATTTGTGCTTCTTGCGAGGCGATTCCTCCGTCCCAGAAAATAAACCTCCAGGACAATTATAAACTTCACCGGATCGGATTACTACCAGCGTGCAAGTAGGGAGCCTTCATGTGCGCTTTGCTACGTGCAAGGGGTGGCGAGCTAGTTTGCCAGGTCGCTTCAAGGTTTTTCTGAACCTCAACCTCCTGCTCGCCCCTGGCCGTTTCGAACAAAATGAGTCTCGTAAAACAGTGTGTTCGTGCAATCACTACTGCGTGATGCAGGTTAAAAATTATGTTCAGTTTCTGGATGGATATAATGTTTCTTGAAACATGGCATTACTCATACCTGTAACGTCAAAAAGTAAAACGTATTAATTTATAATTAAAAGGTAACGCAAACGTGTTGTGCGTTGTTTTTAACTCTAACGGTAACGCATTCCTCTTATTTCGAGGTAACGTAGGCAAGTAGGGCGTTTCTTTTATTTGCAAGTAACGAGTAACGTATATTGTTACATTTCTTTCGGTAACGCTTACATCAGTGCTCCAGTGCAAATACTATGGTACCAGTAGGTGATCCTAGAGTCCATTAGAAGTTGTGGCTCAGCATTGAACTAGTGTAGAAAACAATGGACACGCTATTTGTCTCTTGATTGACGTCATCGCTTATGATAACGATGAAGTCATTGTTATCCCATGGCATACTCTAAAAGACTGACTCAGATAGCGTGGAAATTGTTCTGACAATGTGATTATCACCATACAATCGCAGCATCATCCGATAAGCTCCAGCAGAGAACAACCAAAGAATGGCGAACTTCGTTCCTGAAATATAACTGACCATTTTTTTTTTTTTAATTTTAAAAGCTCGTTTTGGTTAGTCCACAAAGAATACACCAACTAAAGTGGAATGGTCGTGACTCTCAGGTCTTAACTCTTCAAATATAAAAAAAAAAAATTATTTTTATTTTTGTTTTCTTATGTAGTAGAGGGTCATTTTCAAATTATAACCAAGTTTTATAGATATGCCTATTATTTCTCCTTCTTTCTCTCGCTCTGCTCACGGACATTGTCAAGTAAACCAGATTAGCAACTGGAAGTATGAAAACATGAATGAAAACGGGTGAACCTGTTCAACCGGGCGCCGGTGCCACGTAGCCAGGGTTCGAACACCAACAAGCGGAAACAAAAAAAAAATGCTAATGAAAAAAAAAAAAAAAAAAAAGAAGATACCGGTGAAGTTTAATAGAGTAAATACAAAGCTGTTTCTTTTATATCCGCGAACAGTGTTGCTGCTTAGGGTTGCTGCTTAAGGGACCCTTAAGATGCAGATACTTTAGGAACCTCTTCCGCTGCTTCATACAGTAAGAAAGAGCTATGGTTGACATGTTCTGAAGCGTTCAATTATCTTTTTTCATATGATGCAAATATAAAACAATAAAGTAGTTGAGGGATATCTCGCATCCAATTTTAGATGCAAATATAAAATATTACATGGCAAACAGGAGATGCCAAGTCTAAGATTAAGGCTCATCTGTCCTAAATGTCGTTGGAATTGTAACGAAGGCAAATCACACAGTGTGTGGGTGCATAGCGTGTGCATTACCATGTTTTGTGCACGGAAATTTCCAAGCCTTATTAAGCAAAGGTGGCATGTTGTCTGCGTAATCAAATGAGTATACATATACGGACTTAGCATGTTGGCGCATTCGCGGCCGACAGCTAAATAATGAGTCTACATATCGTCTGGTAGGGTGTGATCGTAACATAGAATAAGAGACTTGTAGCTTTCACTCCCTTATGTGAAATGGTTTATAAAGGGGATATAATTTGTCGAAAATTATGAGTGTACCGATCTAAGGTGCGAGAAAAGCATACATTTTTAAAAATCAGGAAAGGTTCCGGTGAGCTAGAAGGAAAGGTTAATCAGTTGAGCTGGTGAACATTCAACATCGCAGAAACCGGGAAGCAAGGAACAAAAACGGGTTTCCGCGATTTTGAAAGGTATTTGTAAATACTTAAAAAAATAAAAGTTCAAGACATAAAGGAGTATATATCGCTCTTTGTAACCAAATGTATACGAGTGCACTTTTACATCAACAAAGCTGCGTAGAAAAACAACTGTTATCGCACTTCTGCCGCCGAATATTAATTCGTTATATTGGCCAAGGCTAGTGCAAATAATGTTTGGCCAAGATCGATGCAAATTGTGAAAATGATGAAGAAAAAAACAAAGGTGCACTTACGTCATAGAAGCCTGCGGTTAAATGAAGACATAATTGTTTTCAACGCAGACAAGATGTGCGACCTCATCAGTGACGCCGTCTTGGATGCCTACCTGGCCAAGGACCCGGAGGCCAAAGTAGCGTGCGGTACGTACACCTTTGACGCGAACGAAAAGTTCCGGAAAAGACGAGTCGCGACCTGTCTCTTAAAACAGGCTAACCCCACATTTTTCATGGTGGCGTTTTTAGAGTCCGTGGCCAAGACGGGCATGATTCTACTGGCCGGGGAGATCACATCTGTCCACACCATCGACTACCAGAGGGTAGTTCGCGATACCATCAAGGAAATCGGCTACGACGACTCCTCCAAAGGTGCGAACAAGATAAGGGCGGATAATGTTCGGTACAAAAAGACGAGCGCATGGAGCGCGAGAGGCGGTAACATATGGATGCCCGCGAGCACAGGCAGGCGGAACAGAGTTGATGTTTCAAAATAATTAAACACAAAAAAGTCGTAATTCTTTTTACACCAATGTTGTGTTTATTTTTCAATTATATGTTGAAGCTACGATGTCTTTCTTTTACTACTGATTTTTTTTTTTTTATTCTTGGCAGGCCGTTGTTTAATGGCCTCGGAGTATGTCTCAAGAAGACTAAAAACATACGGCATGTCGAGCATGCTCTAAATTTAAGCTTTCTTTACAGCATCGTAAAACGCAAAAGAACTTTGATGCGCGATTATCAGTTAAATATAGATCTGGACCGCATTATTGCATAAAGAAATTGAGCGGATGCGAGATAAGCTGCACCTCGAGGGGACGGCTCTGTTTTAATTCGGAAATAATGGTTGGTTAAATAGGCTGTAGGGAAAGATGACGGGTGCATGGTAAAGACAAAAGCTCATAAAATGAAAAAGGAATAATATGAGTCAACGCAGTAAAACACATCAAAGTAACATCCAGATAGTAATATACAGGTATTTTTTGTGGCCCCTCAATTAGGGGAGAGGAGGAGATTTCGAATATCACTCACATAGAGTTAGATCACTTATCTTCGGTTTAAAATTGGTCTTCCCTTCAATAAGATCAAAAAAAAATTTAGCCACATAGCGTGGCGCGCAATTTGCAGTCTATGAAGTTATGTGCTTTCCAAGAACAACTGCGCCTCGGGGTTCTCTAAGAAAAATGCATAAATAAATGGAGCAGTGAGCAAATGAATTACTAAATCAATGAATGCACAAACGTTCGTCTTTACTCGATCGCAGGTTTCGACTACAAAACATGCAACGTGGTCATCACGATTGAACAGCAGGCGCAAGAGATAGCGAGGGGTGTTCACCATAACCGACTGGAAGACGACCTTGGCGCAGGAGATCAGGTGATGACTGCCGCAGAATCCGCCATTCCAAGAGTATGCGGTGCTGATTATACACTTGCGTCACAAACGCGTCAAAGTCCCAGAGAACGAGCCGTATCCAACTGACCGTATCGACGCTGGATGGAAGCCCCCACACTCTAAAAAAAATTCTGTGCGACTACTTTCACGCACAACACTCGGAGAGCCAATCAGCGCAACTTACGGAGGAAGCTCAGCGAATGACGATGGCGAAACATATGTTTAGACCAAAAATCGCAGTCTGAGTTGTGACATTAAGCAATGTAAAACGTCACGCTTGCATAGCTTAATATCACAACTCAGTCAGCGTTTTTGGTCTAAAGAGATGTTTCGGCATCGTCATTCGCTGAGCTGCCTCCGTAAGTTGCGCTGATTGGTTCTCCGAGTGTTATGCGTGAAAGTAGACGCACAGACTTTTTTAGAGTGATGCATCGGCCTCAGAGAAACAAGATTGAGAGACCCTGCTTTTGTTCCCCGTATAAGAAAGAGCGCAGTCGAAGGCCCCAAGACGGTAGACTACACAAAAACGGACGCACCAGAGGACGCACGTACAAAAAGCGCGACGTCGCGGTGAATTCACTGCACCTGATTGAGTTAGCCAGTCAAAGCAGACGCACGACAACAAGACAAGGTGATAAACGCCGTGACGTTGCACTTTTGAGGCAGCCTGATTGGCCCCACCGACTCGAGCGTCGGCTGACCGGAGCCGACGCTACAATCCGCCAATCAAACAGAGCCAAAAGTGCTTCGTCACGGCGCCAGTTTTCTTTGTGGGTTCGCCATCACCAGCTAAACCATAACGCAAAAAAAGAGAGAGAGAGAAAAAAAAACAGCCTCTCAGAGCTTTCCCGCGACGGGAACATTCCCGAAACCCCTCTTCTCCCCATGTGCAAGCGGATCATATCACTTAGCGTGTACATAAAGGACGGTGGCCGCACAGGTTTGGCTGGTTACTTATTTATTCATTATTTTATTTGAGCACACTGCGACCTTAATTGAGGTCCTTGCAGGAGTAGAATCCACAAGTGAAAAACAGATAAGTATAGTGCTAAGAATAAACAAGAACATACACAAAATAATGATTCGCCAGCCACACATCAAACAAAATCAAATTCCACAATTTCTAAAACGAAGTCGTTGTACTGAAGCGTACGCGTAGATTTATAATACCGTTCCACAAATCAACCGTGCGCGAAAACAAGGAATTTTTAAAACAATTAATATGAGACTGAAAGGGTGCAATGTTTAAAGGATGGGATCGCCTAGTGCGCGTGATGTCTCAAATTGAAATGGATTTCATGCACTCAATGCCATTATCTTCATTAACAATTCTATGTAGCATTTTCAACAGACAAACGACAGAGACTCTAGCCCTGTTGACATAATGGATGAAGGTGAAAAGTGTCGATCATATATATTGGAAATAAATCGGACCGCCTTGTCCTGAATAGAATCGATAAGATTAGTGTCATTTTTTAGCTAAACGTTCCGAATTACAGAACCATGCTTCAGAATTGGCCTAAGAAAGGCTCTAAAAGCGGTTCAGTCGACCTCTTTTGCAGAACATTTCAACGTACGTACGTTTAACACATCCTAACTTCCTGGGGGTGCGAGGGCGAATAAAGTCAACGTGCCTGTGCCATTTAAGGTTAGATGAAAAATTTATACCCAAATATTTGAACTCATAAACTTCCCTTAAGACTATCTAATCAATGCCGTAGCTAAAAAAATCAAAGGCGGTTTCGTATTCGTAAACCTCATGAACACAATCTTTTCACAGTTGATTTCCATTTGCCATTGCTTGTTTCAATTAAAGAAGCGCGCGAAGGATTCATTAAGTAACAGTTGATCATCAACCGAATTAATATCATTATAAAGGGTGTGGTCTTGGGCATGAAGGCGAACTTTAGCTGGTATATTTTCTACAATATCATTAATATACAGAGGAAATAACAGAGGTCCTAACCCCGGTCCTGGTGATACACTTGAACTGACCGTAACTTCTGCAGAAACAGCATTACCAAACAAAACAAACTGTGACCGTTTTTTCTTTTTTTTTGTTTCTTTTTATAATCAGTGATCTAGTCGAGTGAAACAGGATTTTTAAGTATAACTTTCAACTTCAAAAGTCGTTTAGAATGCAAAATTTTATTGAATGCCTTCAAAAAATTTATGAATTTCGCCGTCAACCTGTCCCTTTTAATTCAAAGACGAGGCAATATCATGAGTGAATTCCAGGAGTTGCGCGGTGGTTGAAAAATGACGACGAAAACCGTGCTGTTGTGGGCAGATGATTGAGTTGCTTTCGAGACATTCAGAAATATGACTGTAGACTATATGTCCGAGGAGCTTACTAGAAGGTATCAATGAAATTGGTCTGAAACTGATAAGGCTCTGTTTGTTACCATATTTAAAGATGAGAACAACTCTAGCTGATTTCCAAAGTTTAGGTACGAATCCAGAAGAAAGATACTTCTCGAAGATTAAGGTTAAGTATCTCGATGTCCAGAGAAATTAACAATGAAGAAATTAATTAAGAATACCATCAGGACCTTAACCTTCCTTGCAGTTCATTTTTAAAAGCCAATTGTGGACCCCACAAACATTGATCAGGATGTTTTCTAACGATGAACACGAGAACACCGAAAATATTTTGTAATATAAAAGGATAAGTAGGTTCACAACTATTAACTTTAATAAATACAAATTAAAAATATGCAATAGAAAAATTATAAATATATACAGGAGCGGAGGCACATTGATCTTGAACAATAAACTGTGTGAAATATCGTTTTTGGGAAGGATAGATCTCCAAAACTTAGCCGGATTTGACTTCATATATTGAGTCAGCGTTACATTAAAATAAGTATATTCTGCAGCTGTCCTTTTTTTACTAACCTATTCTGTAAGCTTTCAAACCAGGTAACATTCATGGGATTAGTACTCTGCCTCAGTTTCCGATTTCGTTTCAGTCTACAAGTTAATTGCAATACCTCTCTAGTAATCCATGGCTGAGCTGGATTTGACTTTTTGAATTCCGTAACAAATTGTTTTATGCAGTCTTTTACTAATAAACTAATAAACAAAATTTGCTAAGCTGTCAACACTAGAGTCGCGATTTAGAGCTTCGAAATCATCAAAGCCAAAACTAAGCTCATCAAGAATAGACACGTCCTCAACTCTATTAAAGTCTATAACGCTAACAATCTCGGGATTTGTGTGTAAGGCACGAATGTTGAACGTTACAACAACAACTCTGTGGTCTCAAAAGACTTACTACCCTTTCACACTCGTAAGCAAACTCGGTAATGCTTTGACTAACAAAAGAAAGGTGAAGAATTGAATGATCTCTTGTGCAATCACTAACAACTTGATCTAAATCGAATGACACAGCAGTGTCAACAGGGGCATTGCATTTAATTTTATAGCGACTACCAACCATTAGCGTTTCCCAATTAATGTCAGGTGCATTAAAATTTCCAGTCAAGACAAATTTGCTGCTGCCAAGATTATGCTTTAGGATGTAATCGTGAATATCGAAAACAACCTGAGGTGTAGTACGGGAGCTCTCTAAACGGCCCCAGTAGTGAGCGACGGCGTGGCGCAACACCTAGCAACCGAGGTGCAGTGGGGGACTGCGGGACTACATATTTGGGCCGCGGGTAGAGTGACGCGAGGTGGCGTGTATGGGCGGCCCAAGGTGGGTTAATATTCTGTAATGAGCAATCCGCAGACTGTCGCCGCAAAGCTGCGTGAACGGGGGGTTACACCAGTGATACACCCGCTGTGCTTCCCTGCTCGGCGCCGAAATTGGCGAAGGTTGTACGTCGCCGGCGATGTTCGGTTGCTAGGTGTTACGCCACGGCGTCGCTCCCCTACAACCAGCCAATCCAGTGCGTCATCCATTGCTATGCGTCCTAGTGCCAAGCGTCTCGTAATACACGCACCCTGCCGCCATATGTCGGCGCTTGAAGAAGGTGTTTCCTAGACAGTTTTCACAGCCAGTGGAGCTGCGGCGCCATCCCGTGGCGACGTTGCGAACATTACATACGTGTTCTCCAAGCCAGTCCAAAGTCAGAGCGTATACCAGGGCACTAATGATAAGGCCTAAAAAAACAGAGCATGACCACGGAGACATAACTGAATGCACCTTTTACACAGGACGGCGCCATTTTGAATTTCGGCACTTACAGTCTGGGCGCAAACATTGTTTTGCCGTCGCCACGTCAATAGACTAGATTTAGTAACCCATCTACCCATTCTCGTTTTGCCTCCTTACTTTTTGCAGGTTTAAATGTATTATTTTTTTCATTGCCCGTACCAGATGTGCCTGCCAGGTGGCTGGGGACGAGAGCAAACGAAAAAGGTCTATACGTGATTGGTTCGGTGATGATAACAAACATAAAAGAAAACAAGCGGCATGACAGTGCACTTTACTGCTGCTCGATTGGCTTCAAAGGATGCTAGTATCGGCTGTGGTCGGACTTGGGGCTGGTTGAAACATACAGCACAGCGCCGAATCGGAAACAACGCCGATGCAGCCCTGACATGCACGTGACTTATCGTTGATGTGGTTCCACGCATAGAGTTATTATAATGTACGCTAGAGGTTCAACTGGCGCTAGTGTCTATGCGACTTCCATGACGCAAAATGAAGCAGACAGCAACCAATCTACTTTAGCGGTGCTCCTGTGCATTCCTATGGGAAAACGCGCGTGCATTTTGTCTGTTCGCCGAAAAATAACACGGAACACTTTGGTTATTTGAGTCGTACCGAATATCATGTACCTTGATTAACACTGTAAAAGTGTAATTGCTTTAGTTAGCGCATTTTTCTTCATCAGTGAACGATATTTAACTTCGCTACATTTCAGCCCCAAACGTGTGTTCCGCAGCAGGTGTGTAAAAACAAGCGACGATTCAAAGCAAAATTATAATCGAAACGAACATCGAGCGTGTTCAAGGCTCGCCAACATTCCGGTGACGCTTGTATATGGATAATATGCCAGTGCAGTACGTCAGTCTATGAAAATGATCCCGTCGTGCATGAGCGGATAAAAACATTCAAAACAAAGAATAAAGTCCGTGGGCTATGAAAGGTGTCTCTTCGTATTGTTTTCTCTGTCGGGCAGCTTTTATCGCGCACTTGTTCTCAAAGATATCTAGCGCGCGGGTGATATTTTGAACGTAGAACAAGCAGCTCCGCTCAGGGCAAAAAGAATAAAGCGGTGCTTACTTATGTAAACTCGGAATAGATTACGTGGCCTTCAATTTAGTTTGATCGTGCATGCACTGAGTGTTACTGATCCAGTGTTAGTTCTTGCCGCCGCTCTTGATTTTCCAGATGTGCTTCGTTCGTTTGGCATGTATATCACCCATGCTGAAATCGCCGACACCGCGCTCGCGCTAACAGTGTCCGACAGTGCACATAAATACACGTACGAAGCCGTTTTAGCACCGTTTTTAATGCGATGAATTCGAAAGAAAAGCGCCGTAACTGACCGATTCTTTCGTCGGCCTGACTGAGAAATGTTCCGAGCTACCTAGTACGTACGAATTATTCGAGATATTTGCTCTTATGATCGAGCGCAGAGAGAAAATGCACTCGCTTTTTCCCATAGAAATGCATTACCGGAAGTCAATTTTCGACTGGTTGCTGTCTGCTTCAATTTGCGTCAGCACACTAGCGCCACTTGAACCTCTAGCGTACATTATAATAACTCTATGGTTCCACAGCGGTGCACGTGCTGCTCTACAGTGGTGAGCGGCGATACAGCGCCGATGCATCGCTGCTAAACCAACAACTCGGCACGGCATCAGAGCCACATCCGCGTCTGTTTCAGCGCCGATTCGGCGCAGCGCTGTATGTGTGCGAACTGGCCTTTGGAGTTAAACAGACTATGAAAATCTCCTTGCACACATTTCTCCTGAGCTTGTTTCGAAGTAATAAAGTGACGAACAGCTTTTGTTTCCTTCCCAGGGCATCATGTTCGGCTACGCGACAGACGAGACCCCGGAGTGCATGCCGCTCACAGTGGTCATCGCGCACAGACTCAACCAGAGACTCGCCGAGCTCAGGAGGAACGGCACATTCTGGTGGGCCAGGCCGGACTCCAAGTCGCAGGTAAAGTTAATATATATATATATATATATATATATATATATATATATATATATATATATATATATATACTTTCTTCTGAATATGACAACCAAAAACTTCAACTTCACAGTTACGTCATAAGCGCCCGTAAAATACTTACTGTTTCCGGTCCAAGTCGTAGGTAAGGTTGAAAATATTGTACTCCTGAATATGGCCACAGAAACAGTGAAACGTCACGGCGACATCATAGGCATTAATGATTGAAAACGAGCGTGTTGGTGAATAGATACGAGTACATAAAATAATAAAACATCGAGGACTGAGACAAAAACAAGACTTCTTTCACGTAAAAGAGTCCTGTTTTTGTTCCCGTCCTCGAAGTTTTATTCTTTCATGTATTTTTGTCATAGGCATCCATAAGAATCTTACGTTTTCCGGACTAAGTCGCACTTAAAGTTAAAAATATTTCTTTCCTGAATATGGCGAGCAGAAACCCTGAAACTCCATAGTGACATCACAGGCATCCGTAAAAATCTTACTGCTTCTGGTCTAAGTCTAAAATTGAAATTAATTGACTCCTGAATACAGCTATCGGACATCTCAACGGTGACATGCATATATGCATCTGTAAGAACCTTACGGTTTTCGTTTAAGTCGCAGGTAAAGTTGAAAATATCAGATTCCTGAATACGGCTACCGGAAACCGTAAAACGTCACGGTGAAGTTACAGATACGCGTAAGAATCTTACGGTTTCCGGTCCCTCGAGTGACTTAGTCATGAAAGCCTCCGTTTAACTTCAGTATAGTCTCGAGTTACGGCTAATGTGCGAGCGGCTTGATTAGTTGTAGTTCCGGTGAACATTTAGAATTAGTCTTGAGTGAATTAGAAGTGTGGAGTGTTCTGAGTTCATTGAATTAGCGTGAATGCTGCAATTTAGGCGTGTCAACGAACAACGTTCGGCGAGCAATTTGGACAAATCTAATTTAGACAAAAAAAAAAAAAAGAAGCATTAATGATCATGAACAAATCTTAACTATTTTTTCTACGCAGTCATGGAACGTATATCAACGAATTTCGCTTTAATCGACTCAGCATGATTTCTGAGGCAACATGAAAATGTAAAAAATAAACCCAAAGGGTCTTCAGTTTGTTAAGTAAAGAGAGTCGAAGAACCAATACCTAATTAGAACATAAAGAAGGAAAAAATATGAAAACTTTTTTTAACCTGCTAAAAAAAATACATAGCAAATAACAGCTAATTAGTGTATTGTACCGGTAGCGAACAGGTTGAAAAACGGTACGTCCCAGCTAGATACCCACCAAGAGTCTCTACATTGACTTTGCTGCTTTACTTTAGTTCTAGCAAGCCCTATTCCGAAAATAAAATGTGTAAATATACGAATGCACTCGATTTTCGAAAGAAGAGTAATTAAAATAGTCATATACATCCCTTTAAAGGTCAACCAACTTATCCAATCGATCACTATTGTAGCAGTACAGCAGCGCGGCTGTCTTTAAGCTCAAACAAATTTATTTTCGTTGTCAACTAAAGAAAAAAGCAAGTTTCACGCATTGCTTATATTCTACACGATGTAGTTCTTACAAAATTAGGTCGTCAAAGAGAGCAAACTGTGCTTTTGCCTTTGAAACATTTACAGCCTCCACATATTTTAACAATATCGTCCGAACGCCAAAAGGCCGGTAGATCAGCGCCTGATCGCGGCGTGAAACAGCAAGTCAGCGAGGATAGGCGTGTGCCTTCTGCTACACGCCCGTAGTCTCGCTGACCTGCTCTTTCACGCCGCGTTAAGGTGCTGATCCATCGGCCGATCGACGTTCGCGCGATATTGTTGAAAAATCTGGAGGCTGTACGGTTTGTGAAATAATAAATTACTGATAATAAATTCACGTACAAGTACTTTACTTCTCCAATAAAGGAGCAAAGTAGTAACGCGCCGCGAGACGTTGAACATTTTTCTACTACGCTTCTTCGAGTGAAAACAAGCATAGTAATCCCAAATGAAGGCCCCTCACCGAAAGAATGCCCACCCAATTTTTTCCACCACTTGTCTCTTCACTGTAGGTGGGCGTTGACTTGGGATTTCAAGCTACTTCAATTTCCGGCTAATAGTTATAAACGTTTCTCGGTAAATAAACAAAATCCCGCCTAGTGTTTTGTTTCTCGTCGTAAACTGACAGAGCTTTGGCCTCGACGCGGTGCAGGTGACGTGCGAGTACGCATTCCGCAACGGCGCCACTGTGCCCAAACGGGTACACACGATCGTGGTGTCCACCCAGCACTCGAACGACATCTCACTCGTGGACGTCCGCAGTCAGATCATGGACAAAGTCATCCGAGACGTGGTGCCGGCCAGGTACCTCGACGAGAACACCATCTTTCACATCAACCCGTGCGGGCCTTTCACCGAGGGAGGGCCCATGGTACGTCGCGCCAGTTTGGGTTCAACCACAAGTGTTTTATTTTGGAAGATCAAGGAACTGCTTGCCTTAAGTAGGCGAGCAGTGTTGGGTATTAGGTGTCTGGCAGACAGCACGTCATAAGCGATGTGTTCATCCGTTGCCTCTGTTTCTCGGTTCCTCGGGATTTTTATGCTGTGGAAACCGTAAAGGCTACGGTCATACTGCTAACACATCGTACAAGAGACGTTTTACAGACACTGGCTGAGCTGTGTTTCTTTCTTGCGTGGTGGTCATGTCACAATGTTCGAAGCATACATGTTCGGAGCATACATATGCATGAAACCAGCATACTCCGTACATGCTTCAGGCGCATCCACAGATAATTATGTCATCACGTCCATAGCGAACACCATGTCTTTTGTATGAGGCAGGGTCAGTATGTCTGTGGCTTAAGGAGGAGTACACACACGTCATTCTGCAAAAAATCCTTTGACCTAATTAGATTACATATTCGATATCTTTATCCGGCAATCTACATACTCCTCTGTTGTTATTTCGCTTATATTTTGCTTTTTTTGTTGTTGTTTTTGTCTCAAGACTATGAGCAAAAAAAAATCTATCTACTCAGGGTCAAACAAATACTATCGTGGTTTTGCCACTGGTTTCGGCTACCGGCTTTCTTGTTCTTTCTTGTTTTTTAAAGAACAATACCGTCAGTGTTAGAATAAATCTAGCTTCCTGCCAACTCTGAAATGTGTATGCATTATATGCAGATAATAACTTTGGAGTAATCATGAGACATCCACCTAAAAATAACGCTAAAGTTGATCTCTCAAACGCGCTAAAATGGAGGACACAAGCCCCGAGAACACCGATATTGAATTTAGATGTTTCTAGCGTGAAATGGCAAAAACAACCGAGTTCCGGAGATCTCACCACGAAAATGGTTAAGAATGAAGAGCCTCCCCTACATACGCTCCGCCATTTGGTTTGCCCCGTGACAGGGTGACGCGGGCTTGACCGGGCGCAAGATCATCGTGGACACGTACGGAGGGTGGGGTGCCCACGGAGGGGGAGCCTTCTCGGGCAAGGACCCGACCAAGGTGGACCGGTCCGCAGCATACGCCGCCCGCTGGGTCGCCAAATCCCTCGTCGTGGCGGAACTCTGCAAGCGCTGCCTCGTCCAGGTAAGCGTCACCCTTCCCGGTTGTGCAGATCTAATAATCTATTGTAGCGGTTCTCAAACATTTGGCCGTCACGAACCCCTTGACAAACTCTGAGGACGTTCGAGGTCCTCCAGTGCATTCTGCACCAGAGGCCTTGTGCATAAGCAAACGTTTTATCTGAGTTTTTTTGTTGTTTCTTTTTCGCGCGGACTTTATTTGTTTCCTAGGACCCCTGCGCATGAGCAGATGCTTTGCCTCACGCGAATCTGGTTTCTGCGCATGTGCAGTGCCCACACCCGGTGGGGGCCAACGCGGGCTTGTTTATAAACAGTGTGTTGATGTATAATATAATTACACGCAACAATTAAGGTGTTGCCGCTAAATCTAGCAGGGAAATCTCATTTTGTCGTTATATTCAGTGAAAGGTGTTTCCTCACTGAATTTATCGTAGAAATTGAAGTGCATAATTATATGCACCAATTTAAGTTTGCCTGCTGCATTTAGTAGGGAAACTGAATTGGTAATGTTTTATCAGTTCAAGTTTTTACAATAAATCTATAAAAAATGTGTTTAATATTTAGCGGGAAGCGGTTCCCCGTTAAATTTTGCTCGGAAATAGAATGAATGATTATGCATCATTTCAAATTTTCCCACTATATTTTGCGGGGAAATTACGTGATTTTACTTTTGTATTATATATTTCAATTACTAGTTTGTTCATTTTAGAAAACTTATATAAAACAAAACATTTCGCTTAAAAAAAAGATCACAGAAAATAGAGCCACGGAATGCACGTCCATCATCTAGTCAGTGCCTTCAGCTTTTACTGTAATTCTGTATGAAATATCGCTTCAATCTGTTCCAGTTGTCGTACGCCATCGGCATCGCGGAGCCGGTGTCCATCTCCATCTTCACGTACGGTACGGCCACCAAATCGCCCAGCGAACTGCACAAGATCGTCAAGGAGAACTTTGACCTTCGACCTGGCAGGATCATACAGTAAGTGAAGCACACCTGCTGGCGGGACTCAGTGGGTCAAGATTCAGACATGTATTGTAGAGATGTAAACTCGAACATGATTCAGATCTCGGCACGCAATACACAAACTACATTTCATGCTCAGGGTGGTGATGCAACCCTATGCAACGATGCAACTCTTTTCCATGGTGCTATTGGAAGCTTTAAAAGTTCCAATAGCACCCTGCGAAAGAAATTAATCAACCTCAGCTATTAATCGGTGCATTACAATTAAATTACGTAAACTAGTTGCTTCTAAGATCCCTAAAGAAATCAATTTTATATTCTTTAGTATGAGTGAAAATTGCCGGAGGTGTCAAATGAACTTTCCAACATCAACTTCGGTTGCTCGTGTACCCGTTTTGGAAAGCTCCCAGCACTCTTGTTTTATTTGCAAGTTACAGCGCAGTGCTAGTGCAGAGTCATTCGAATATTCTACGTAAACCGCGAGGAGCTTCCCTATTTTCTTAACGGAGTTCGCATTTCAATTTCCCGCCCTCTCAGATCTTCTGCTTCACCGTCTGCATGTGCCATATCTTTCAACTTCTTTCGTAAACGCAGATGATTCAGATTTCCGTATCTCATTCCACATGGTCACGAAAGTGCTTCTTTGTATTTTTATGGATCGTGCAGTTTATACACTCACGTTGTGGTATCGTAAAAAACAACTGCTTTAAAGATTTCGAAGGAAAGCCCTAAGAACACAGCTGGGGCAATGGATAAACAATACAGCTGACCTGTACAGTCTCCGGCGATATGAAAGACCCACTGGGAGCGCGTGGCCGAGGCAGTGGCTGGCGGGGGCGCTACGAGCGCTCCGGGCAATTCCATTCTGCTTCGAGGGGAGGACGCTCATTCGGGGCTCAGCACAAACTGATAAGCGCGTGCTTTAGCTGAGCCCCGAGTGAGCGCCCTCCCCTCGAAGCAGAACGGAACTGCCCGGAGCGCTTGCAGCGCCCCCGCCAGCCACCGCCTCGGCCATGCACTCCCAGTGGGTCTTTCATATCGCCGGAGACTGTACAACCTGCTTGAATCGAGTGTGCTCTGGTTACGAAGCATATTATAATCATACGCTTGTGCTTTAAACTGGAATCATGTATACTTGGTACCTTTATTCGGTAATATTTTGCTTCTGCTTCATTACCCTCGAATTCTCAGACGCTTCTTTACACCTTCCGTTTAATTCCGATTCTGCTTCTCTTTCATTTTCTTCGCGAAGTAGAAAAACATACTTCATTCAAGTGATTCTCGTAGCCTCTGAGAATAAAAATGCACGGCAAATTGGTAGGCAATAGTGTTGTATACGTGAAACGTTCTAGCGTCACAAACGTTTAGTGGTACTCTAAATTTTCCGTATGCATTCAAACGTGACTATTAGGGCAAATAGTGTTGTAACACAATTGCCTTGATAGTTGTTCTTAGAATGAGACGATACTACCGCTAATCCAGGTGATAAACCTGGCGATCTTCCGGAGCCTTCTATACACTCTCGAGCTCCTCTTCCTCAGTGAGCACAGGCGGATGAGCTCCTCCTCGCCTACCCCTCTGGTCACGGGAACTCCCCCGCTAAGCAATCAGCATCGAGCTTCGCGGCCACGCTTATCAGGCTACACGAAATGCGGAGCAACTAGCCAAAGAAAGTTTCACGTTCATAATTCCTCACACTGCAACAGCTTGAGGCGCGCACGCCTGTCCCCCTCCTTGGGTGCCAAAGACCCGGGGATGAATGCGGTCAATCTCCACCACGGCACTCAAGTGCACGCAATTTCTTTAGTTACAGCGGAGCACTAAAAGTGGAGCAGAAACCTAATCACCCAGCTGACCTCTCTTTAATTCTCATTCAAGTAAAGAAAACTCAATCGTCACACCCTTTCACTTTTCTTTTTTTCCAGAGACCTGAAGCTGAAGACTCCCATTTACAGAAAGACCAGCGCCTACGGGCACTTCGGACGGTCTGAATTCACCTGGGAACAGCCCAAGAAGATCATCCTTTGAAAGGAGAGACCATTTTGATGCCCTTCTTGCGGGCATTGAAAATCTGTCCGAATAACGGAAGTACGGTGATGAACGTTCTGGTTCTACAGAACTGAGCGCACCTCTTCGGGTCTATGTTGTTTTCGGGTTCAGCACGAGATTTTGGTCTACCAGGTCAGAATTGATCCGTGCACTTCTTTGAGAGAACACTGCCGCAAACTAAAGATGCAATAAACGTGCCCAAGAAAAAGAAACGATTCTGTCACTTTTTCTTCCTAAGTGCAAAGCATATATATACGGCCAGCTTTTAGCTATTTCGTGTCCGCGACTGAGACGCAGTCCAATTCTTGCGTCGGGACTTTTTTATTTTTTTTTTTTTTTTTTTTTATTAGTCACAACGTATGATTGTGTTTTATCAAAGAATATTTGAAAACGTGCCTTGGCCGAGTTATCCTGAGGCAAGAGAGGTAGCGGTAGGAGGACTATGAAAGTTAAAGGGGTCATGAAACGATTTCCCTACTTCTGCCTCCTTAGCTTTAATCCTCAACTCAAATGCGAATTGTGGAATCACGTCGTCGTGACATTCTTCGGCACCGGTGCGATGACTCCTAGCTTCCACCGTGCTTTTTATGCACACCATAGAACTTGTCATTCGCCAGTGACGATAAGTTCTGTCAGGGCGCTCATTGGTCAAGAACGCGAATCCAAATATTCGCCGACGGATTGATTGTTGACGAGCGCATACGTCCGAGTGACACAGTTCTCGCGTCCAATGCGTGAGCTGGGCTCGGCTGACGTCAGGTTGGCTCTGCTGACGCGCTTTGGGGACCGCGGATGTATCATAGTGAAAAGACGGAGAGCTTTCGAAGGAAAGAAGGTACAAAATAGTCCGCTATATTTTCAATTGTTCGTACCGAAAAGCTGGCTTTTGACTTTCTACCCTCTTTCTTTTAGCCAACTACACGATATGCGATTAGTAAAGTCATAATTTAAAATTATTTATCCCAGCCCAAAATTCGCTTCATGGCCCCTTTAAACTCCGAATTTCGGAGAATTTGTGATTTACGAAAAATAAACTGCGATAAACACGAAATTTTTGCTAAAAAAATAAACTCCGAATAACACCCTCCGAATTTCACGAAAAATAAACTCAGAAAACACGGAGCCCTAGTTATAGCTAGGACTGGGCATCAATTCTAATCGAATAATTAATCAATGGACCTATTGCTATACTACCCAAGCATTAAGGAGAATGCAGGGATTGGTGTTCCATGGGCCACACGCGCACACCTTCCCCGTATCAAAACTTCGAAGTAAATAACCTAAATAAAGCATTGACGTGCAAGATGCCATTTGTTTTAGGCTTTTTCTTTAGGACAGTTACTGCTGCAGACGCGTGCACGTGCGGCGCGTGGAACATTCCCTGCATTCTCCTTGATGGTTGGATAATTCAGTAATAGCTCGGGAGTATTCACTAGACGCCATATTTGTGGGTGATGTTTAGAGCGCATGCGTAGAACGAGCTCACATAATAGGCTGCTAAGACCGGCACTCTTGATGGTGCGGAATGCACGTTGCAAAAGAACAGAAACTCGCCGTCAGCACGCGCTCAGCATTCGCGCACACAGCTATGGCCGCCAGTGAATACTCCCTATAGGCTCAGCGGCGTTAAACGGAAAATCGCATGGCGTTGAAGTTGCTGGGGTCACATATAACCTTCTCCGCTTCTTTCGAGTCACACATCTCGCCCTTACAGTTTACTTTAGGTCCCATTTTCACCTAAAGTTTTCCTTCATATAGGTGTACTCGTACACGTCTGTGTAGTGAAAGCGCTAATTTTTTTTACTTTTTGCTTTGTCAAAATTTAGCGAATCAAAACTTTAATCGCGATTAAATCATTTTTTTATTCATCGGTAGGTTATTAGATCAAGTGCCCAGACCTAGTTATAACGCAACATAGGAAAACACAAGCAAACGCCCCTGTGTGAGTGGACATTGCCTCGTTCAGCAGTTTGAAGAGCAATGGCCGGGCTAGAGTGAACAGGCGCGATCTCTTACGGCCTTTGCACCGGGAGTAGTTGCTCCCTGTGGTGGCAGCTTGGAGGGGTCGCTGTAACTTTACAACTCCTACAGCGCCTTCCTTCTGCGAGGCACGTCCTCCTCACCGTGTTGTCTTCTTTGCTCTGGGGGTCGAGTTGGATAAGTTTCTAGAGTAATTAGACCTATACAGGTCGTGAGGCCGGCTGCCTTCAGGGACTTATGCGAAACACATCTTTCTCTTCGTCTTCTTAAGAAACAAGTTTGTATAGACAAGCATTTAATTATTGTAAGCCGAAACTTATTTCAATCGGCTCACTACAGTTATTTCAAGCAAGTATAATTGCACACATTTTTAATAGCAGTGGTCGGCAAACAGTTGTTCAGGATGGCTCAGGCGGTGTTTGGCATAGTTGTGTGGTCGCACCCTACGCAGCTATAGTCCCATTGCTCCTCGGCGAGAGTAAAGGCCACAAGGAAACCGCTCTCTAGCCCGGTCATGGAAGAACATGACAGGGCAGCATTGAGCATCTCGCTTGATTTTATTTCGCAACACTCATTGCGGGGACTTCTAAAACCGAAAGAGAAGCGCGAGGAAACTTCACGAGTTGTGATCCTGGGCCGGCTTGCTAGAACAGCGTCTCCGCTGAGACTGAGCGAAAGAAAGCAGTGCAAAGGGTAGGGCGCGCGACTGTCTTGAGACGCGCAGAGCTCTGGAGACGCGGCTTGAGTCCCGCTCAGCTCGAGCGCTGGCTTTTGCATTGCTTTCTTTCCCACAGTCTCAGCTGATACACTGTTTCTAGCAAGTCGGACCACGGCCGGACTGGAAGCGGGCGCTCTCTTTCTCTTCTTACGGCCTTTACAATCGCCCGGGAGTCAATAGCATTTTTTCCTCCGTGTGTTGTTCACTTGCTTGCCGCCAGGGGCGCAACCACCTCACCCCTCTCGGAGAGTCCCTTCGAGCTGCTATCTGCTATCTGGTGAAACTCATTAGTGAGTTTGGGTGCGCCACCTGTGTTAGCTGTTGACTACGAGTAACAGAGGTGATCCTCTGTTCGTCTTATTGCAAGGCCAGGATGAAAGCGGACTTCATTATCCAAATCCTAGGTTCCTCGCACTTCTAGACAACATTGTTGCTTTTTTTAGCTTTTTTTTTTAAAGGCTGTTAAGCACCTTCCGCGTATAAATCTGCACGATGTTCTGCAACTACTCATTGCACCCTATCTTGAAGACGCGCCTATCCTAAGTTGCCCAGAGGGCATTGACCATAGTCACTCAAAGCGCTTTGCTGGATTAATTTGCAACAAGTTCCTACGAATACTTCTGATTAACCATGCAAAGACGGTCACGGACAGAAGCGAAAAATCAGCTGGATATGTGCACAAGCCCTCGAGGAAGCACTTTAGGCTGTAATATGCACTGTGCGAAAATTGTACAGACTACTACACCCTCGTCTAAAGCAGCTGACCGACTTCATGTGCGGCCTATGAAATAATGCAGAGCACGGCAATAGATAGATTGGGCCTGCTTACATTTCACGAGACTGTACGAATTAATTGTCATTTAAAGTTCCTCCGAGTAGAAGGGGTCCGTCTCCTCCTGTTCTTGTGTTGCAACAGAAGTCCTGGAGGTGAAGACGAATATAGATTTTTTCAGAACTGCATTCGCTATCTCTACTTACTACGTTTCACTCCCGAATCTCTCGGAGATGTGCGTCAAATATTCACTGTTTTGGGCTCATCAGAAGCGTATTAGATAGTGGCTGAGGTTCTGAACGTAAGGATCAGGTGTCAAAGGCTATAGAAATCTCGGCCGCAAGTTGCGACAGCGCTGAGATACACTGTCAGACGTGCTCTGTGCAAACGGCAAAGGGTAGCCCAGGGGTGAGGTGGCAGCGCCCCTCGCGAATTGGGGCGGGAGGTGGTGATTGCCCCTATGGCAAAGGCCGTAAAGAGAGAAGGAGAGCGCGCGCTTCCAGTCCGGCCGTAGTCGGACCTGGCTGCTTATAATTAGTTGCAAAGGACTAGAGTCGTGGTTGGTGTAAAGCACAAAGTGGAAGCTTGGAGTCGTTGCATTATTAAACCAACACCATGAAAGTTGATCGTCTGACATTGTTCTTATTTGAATACATGAAATAAAAATTAATCCAAAGAACGACGACCTAGTGAGGGTTTTCCACATAACGCTTTTGATAGAGCACTTCATGGAAAGGGGGTTTATTAGACCGTTTTCCTGATCCTCAGATTTGAGCCACGATGACTGGCTGTTTGTTGCCTCACCATGAGGACCAGTCACTGCGGTTTGCACATAACACTCTATGTAAATTGTCTACGAGTAGAGTAACGTTAAAACTGAAAATCTCAAATCTCTGCATGAGGGCGAACTAGGGTGCCTTCATGTGCGCTTTGCTTAGGGTAAAGTAGGGTGCCTCAGTGTCCTTCTCTTAAGGGTGATGCCACCCTTTGTAGTACCCGATGCCGACAGCACGCGCTCACGGGCAAAATACAAAGTAATCTACGAAAACAAAAATGTCGCCATAGCACAATCAACGCCACAAACGCGTGCAGGGACAGGCTCTTTCACGCGCTTCTGAACAAAAAATAAGAACAAAAGTGTGGGACAAAATGGCCAGATGTCTCCACCCTAAGCAAAGCGCACATGAAGGCACACTATAGGGTAAAGACATCTCGCCATTTTGTCCCACACTTTTATTTTTATTTTTTGTTTAGAAGCGCGTGAAAGAGCGTGTCCTTGCACGCGTTTGTAACGCTGACTGTGTTTTCGTTGATTTCTTTGTATTTTCCCCGTGAGCGCGAGCTGTCGGCATCGGGTACTACAAAGGGTGGCATCACCCTAAACGGAAGGACATTGAGGCACCCTAGGGCGAACAAAACAGAACCAGTGCAACTAAAAAGCTAAATCCTTAAAAAAAAAAAATGTATGTTAAAATTATGGAGTGAAGGGAAAGAAATTCCCCTTCGTCGTCACCATCATATGGAGTTCAATATTTGCACCTTTCGAGGCGTCGGAACATGGCCGGCAGCATTGAATAGCTTATTTATAGGCATTAGGTGTTTTCGAGAACTTGATCGTGACCCTTGTAACGCGTTTCTCGTTTCTTTTTTTGCAAGATTAACTGATTCATTGCAAGAACGAGGAAGTAGCGCGAGGAAATATTTGAGAAAAGAATCCTCTGAGTTCCTGTATAAGGAGTATTCACTGGGCGCCATATTTGTGGGTGCTGTTTAGAGCGCAAGCTCAGAACAAGCCCACATTAATAGGCTGCTAAGACCGGCAATCTTGAGGGTGCGGAATGCACGTTACAAAAGAACTGTGGAAGCTCGCCATCAGCACGCGCTCAGCAGTCGCGTACACAGCTATGGCCGAAGACCGACACGCGGGCTTGACGTCACGGAGCTGCGGCGGCGCTGCGATCGCGCCGGAGCTAGAGTGCCTTCATACACACGCGCGCTTTTGCTTGAGTGGTGACATCTCAGCCATTTTTCCGCCCAGTCGTTTTTTTATGCATTTTGAAGTGCGCGCAATCCGGTGTCAGTCAGCTCGAGCGCGTAGCTTTGGCTAACGCATAGACGCCATTTTACCGCCCACGTCACGCACCGAGCGCTCGAGAGCGTCACGCGCTGACACATCCAGGGCAACAATGGATGTCTTCACCCTGAGACAAACAGACATGTAGGCACCCTAGCCGGAGCCGGGAGGTGAGGGCAAAAGTGCGCACGTTTTGCATGGGCGTCATAGCTTTTCAGCATGCCGCGAAGCTGTGTTGCCGTTAATTACACCGAAATGTACAAGAAAAGTAGCGGAGTAAGTTTCCACAAGTTCCCGGCAGACTCTGAAAGGCACAGAAAGTGGATAATATCCGTGAATCGAAAAGGATGCCGGCTCGCGCGAACGACCGTTTGTGCGGCAAGCACTTTCTTGAAGGCAAGTGCGGCTTTCGTTTCAATCTCCTTCCCGAGGCTTACGTGTGTGCAGGGAAACCGTCGTATGATCGAGACCACCCGGGTTTGGTTCTCACGGTGTTCGCGCACAAAGCAACGGCCAAGCGCTCGTCGGAGGCTCGCTACGCCCGTGCTGCTCAGCAGAAGGGGATCGGCGACAGAACGGCAGTGTTGTAGTGGTTGTAGGCGCTACCGAGCCGGGAGTTCACGCGCATGCGCTCATGTCTCTCGCTCTACGCCGCGTGCTGATCGGCTCGCTCGGGAGGAGAGCGTTACGGCAGCGAGATCATAGACTGACCAAACTCTCCCCATATACAACTCTGGCGCCTTCATCCCCGTAGCGCTTCTCTCCTGCACGGCATGTTGATCTTGCTCCTCACGTGACTGAATTCGGCGAATAGTGGCGCCGCACGATCGAGGCGCGTGGCGCGCTCAAATGCAGGGGAACGTACTGTCGGGGCGCGTGCAACGTCTACTTTCCTGCACGGCACTTGATCCGGCTCCTCACGTGATCGGATCTCGGCGAATAGCGGCGCGACGGCACGTGGAAAACAGACGCGCTACTCTGGCTTTCGTAGGGAGCCTATACAGGAACTCTACGCAGCGAGACTGATGCCCAAACCGCTAAAGTCAGATCCGTTCCTGTCGCTTGCGGTGAAGGATGAAAACAACCAGCCAGCAGGCAAGCACCAGCGTAACATGTTTTCCACCTATTCTGAATTAATAACCGTATTCACTATCACGTCGAGAATTAAGTTCACGGTGTTACTTCCCATCACGAACTTATCAAGTACGAGTCACTCACATCGCAAATTCAACGTGCTCACGAGCCATTCATCATCACGTCACGAATTCATTGAGTCATTCACATCACAATGAATTCTATTCAGTTCACGAAGTCATTCACAATCACAACACAATGTGAGTTCATTCAAATTCACAGTCATTCACCATCACATCACGACTTCATTCACCCATCACTATCGCCAATTCATTCAAATACACGAAGTCATTCACCATCACATTATGACTTCATGCACCATCACATCACGAATTCATTCAAATTCACGAATTCATCCACCATCACATCACGAAGTCATTCACCATCACATCGCAAATTCATTTAAATTCACAAAGTCATTCACCATCACATCAAGATTTTTTTTTCAATTTCAAGAATTCATTCAGTCATTCAGATTCACGCCGTGAATGTGAATGAAGGTAAATGAGCGAGTTAATGAATGAATTTGCCGAAGTATGGTGGAGCATGAGGCGGCACGAGCAGTCTTTGCCGTGCCCACGGGTCGACGAGTCATCTGCCGGCGCCGCTTGAAACCATAGTGAGAGAGTGAAAAGCGAACTTTATCTGCACTGTGCGAGGAGAGGAACTCTACGTCAGGGACAGAATCAGCGCCACTTTGCCTGAACTTCTCAACCTCAAATTTCAGTCACCTTTCAAAAGTTGGCGCAAGTGCGCGTCGTCTGCTACAACATAGGTTCTTTTAATTATTTAGGTCAATTAGTATGCTTTAAAAAAAAAATACAATCATACAAAGTTCCTATATTTACCACGAGCATGCCCTTAAATGTCGATGCTGCGTTATGATGTGAAACTGAGTTACGAGACTTCAAAGTCGCATAAAAAAAGGCTCTTTTCGAATAAATATTTACAAAATGTGTTTATTAAGGAAAACACGTATACACGGAACTAGACGAGTCCTTCATCTATTCAATAAAAAAATAAGAATGCGTCTTGGATGCATTACAAGTCTAGAAACTTGGAATGCATAGAGGTATGTCTTTGAAAATATAAAAAAAAACTTGCACTTTTTGTTTTCTTATTGTGCGTTCAGTTTTGAAACATGCGTACCATATATTGCACTAAAAGAGTAATGATGAATTGGCGATTTATTTGCAGAAAGAACGAAATATGTAACAAGCGCACAGACGCGACATTTCCACCGCAAACAGGAGCGTTAGCAGAGCTGCCACCGGTAGGGGCCGTGGGCTTCTGAGCCACTAACTAGGGAGGCTGTAGTGAGGGTGGGCGCAACTCAAAACCTGGAGAGCGTTTGCAATTTAATGGCGGCGCCTGAGGGAGAGGATTCGAGAAAGGATATGCGCCAGTGTTGCCTGCACGAGAGCAGGCGCCCGCTCTGTTGCAACTGTGTTGCTCCATGCGCCTTTCCTCCTCTCGCCTCCCATTGCAAGCAACGAGCGCCTTGGCGCAGCCTCTCTCGCTTCCTTCTCGCTCCGAGAATTGCAAACGTCGAGCGGAGAAAGCAAAGTTGCCAGACAAGCAGCAACGTCCAAGATGGCGGAATTTACCATTTTTCGCGTTAAAAAAATACTTCACCTATCGCAACAAAACTGGTGGCTATGGAAAAGTAATCATTTATACCTTGCGTAAATTATTCAAGCACCTTAATGGGCTTTTAAGACCTGAGTTAGGAAAGAAAACGACCCTTTGCCCCATAGACTCCCAGCAAAATTTAGCAATTAAATGGCGTCCATGTCCCGTGATCGCCGATCTAGCAGTTGCACCCACCCTCACTTGAGCCTCCCTACCACTAACGAAATCCCTTTGCCAACCCTGCAGCGCGGAACAAAGCCAGTATCAAAGAACATATTTTGCCCAGCTAGGCACTCTCGATCGGGTTGATGAGCTATACTTCGTTTCACCTTATGTGCGAGCGAAGGCAAAGCTGGAAGCGCGAGCTCGAAAGCTCTGTGCGTTCAGGCTTTGCTCGAGCGCGCGAGGTGGGGAAAAACGCAAAAAGCGCTAATATCGCGCTTTTAGCTTTGGCTTCGCTCGCAGATAAGGTGAACTCGGGCGCTATGTTGCACGTTTTGGAATCCCAGGAGACTAGGGAGAAGGAAGTGACGTCCACAACGCTCTTTGGATGTTGATTGGTGGAGTCGCTGACGACGCGTTGCGTGGCGTTCATTCACACCTACGTCACTTCCTTCTCCCTAGTCTCCTGGGAGTCCCAAACGTGCAACATTTTGACTGGCATTTCTGTCAGCGGGAGCACGCGATGAGCGCTGAACGTGCGAGCAGCAGAAAGGAGAAAATTAAGAGGAGAGGAGGAACATCACTGGGCCACGAGCCACTTTTCTGGCCACAAGCAGAGCCGTTTTGGCGGTTTTGGCCACAAGGGATGAGGGCCGCCATCTAATGGTTGAACTAATGGCTTGTTCAAGATGGCCGCCGTGGGACCGCCACCTAGATTAAGTTGATGCTACTGATGCGGTCCTGGGCAGTCCTGGGCTCGTGCCGCGTGATCGCCTCCTTCCCCGCTGGCCGGTCACTACACGCCTGTAAACGTGGCGAATGCCGTTTCATCGAAGCCGTTTCATCGAACACCGTTTTATCGAACGCCGTTTCCTCGAACGCCGTTTCATCGAACGCCTTTTCATCGAACAACGTTACAATCTGTAATATTTTGGAATTTATTTTAACTTGTATACACAACTTCATATAATTCTGTTTTTTTTTTTTTTTTTTTTTCTTGTTGCTGTTTTTATATTACTGGGTGCAGTGACGACATAAGTTCCATCGTGAACATATCCTGCTTCGAGAAGAAAGCCTCCATGAAACAATGACCCCTCCCCATGTCACATGAAACAATTAAAAATGAGACAAAAAACAGGAAGCACAGACACTTAAAAGTGTTTTAAGTGTCTATCATTTATTTGCAGCGTCGTGGTTTTAGTCATGTACATGAGTAAAGCTTTTCAGTAAGTCGCATACCCGATTGTTTTTATTTCTTTTTATGCAAATTGTTTTTATTTTTAGTAATTTGACACCACGTTCCAAGCAATTTCACAAGTGACTACCTTAGTCTTAAATACAAAGTGAAACATCTATAAAGCACTCCTATGCCCCAAAACTCGGTACAGAGCCATTACAGAGAATTTGATGAAACGGTCCCTAGCGATTCGATGAAACAGCGTTAGATGAAACGGCGTTCGATGAAATGTCCGTTCATTCGATGAAACGGCGTTCGATTAAATGGCGTTCGACGAAATGTCCGCTACCCCCTAAATAAATATGCCACCCTCCAAGCCATGAAATATACCTCTCCCAATTCAACAGTAGTAACTGGGTTCAGACATTTCATCAAATACCGTTTCATTGAATGCCGTTCCATCGAAGCCGTTTCATCGAACACCGTTTCATTGTACGCCGTTTTCTCGAACGCCGTTTTATAGAAGCCGTTTCGTCGAACAACGTTAAAGTCTAATATTTTGGAATTTACTTTAATGTTTATACACAACTTCATCCAATTCTGTGTTTTTGTTTTTTTGTTTCTGTTTTTATAAATCACTGGGCGCAGTGACGAGATAAGTTCCACCGTGAACATATCGTGCTTCGAGAAGAAAGCCTCCATGAAACAATGACCCCTCTCCATTTCATATGAAACAATTAAAATTGAGACAAAAACAGAACGCACAGACACTTACAAGTGTTTTAAGTGTCTGTCCTTTATTTGCAGTGTCGCGGTTTCAGTCATGTACATGAGTAAAGCTTTTCAGTAAGTCGCATTTTATTTCTTTTTATGCCAATTGTTTTCATTTTTAGTAATTTGACACCACCTTCAGAACAATTTCACAAGTGGCTACCTTAGTCTTAACAAGTGTAAAGTGGAACATCTATAAAGCACTGTTATGCCCCAAAACTCGGTACAGAGCCATAACAGAAAATTCGATGAAACGGCCCTTAGCGATTCGATGAAACGGCGTTTGACGAAATGTCTGCTACCCACTAGTGACAATACGTTACTGCTATATTGTTATTGCTTTTCATTTCTAGAAGACTTCGGGCCCACGAGCATAGGCGTAGACAGAGCCGTATATGTAGAGAGTTTGGTCAATGGGAGGCGCGGGCAGAGCCAGGGCGTGCGCCAGACTCGGAAAGAGGGCTTGGCATGCTCTCTTGACCAACCAGAAGCCGAAAAGAATCCCCTAGCGGTGGTAGCGAGAAACAGTTCTGAGCCGATCGATCATCGAAGGTCTATGTTCGTATATGGTTTTAATAAGTGCGTAAGAGTGAAGTGTAGTAACTCTTTGTGGTTGAAACTAGGGTGTACGTGTTGTTTCATCATGATCATGCAGAAAGATGTAAGAAACGAATGCGCCGCTCAACTCTGTTTTGCGCGGACAGAGTGTGACCGCTCTGACGGCAGATTCCCGGCGCTCGGCGTTTGGCGTAAGGATTATGTCGATCTTTCCGCTAGTCGCACTCTTCCACCATCATTTTAGATGAGTGTGATTGAAACATCACGTGTACCTTATTTTCAGCCATCAAGAGTTACTCCAATGCAGTTATCAGGTTTGTTTCTCGCGACCACCGCCAGGGTATTATTTCCGGCTTCTGGTTGGTCACATTCGAATTTCTGAAGACGCCCTGGAACACGCCCAGTCCGCTTTCGGCCAATGGCGCCGCTTCATTTGTCTCCTCTACTTCCCAACGAATGGCCAAACTCTCTACATATACGGCTCTGGGCGTAGGCTACGGGGTTGCCCTTCCTGGTGAGATCCGAGGGGGGGGGGGGGGGGGGGGGGGGGGGGGGAGGGGCAGAGCGTCTTAGGCTATAATCGTTACTGAGATGCTGTTTACGTGCCATGTAACGAGCTTCTGGTAGTGGCATGTAAACAAAATAACGCACACAGCGACGGACACATGGCGATATACATACGCTGTAAAATGTACCCCCAAAATAAACTACTGATAATTGTCGGTGTAAAGAAAATTGCGCAGAAAAGCGCACCCCCCCCCCCCTCCCCCCCCCCTTTCCCGGAGAACTTCTCAGCCTGCCCCCAGCGGAAAAATGGAAAGCCTACGCCGCTGCCCACGAGAAACGTGGCCACAGCCGTTGCCCTCCCGCCTGCAGGACGTAGTGATTCCAGACGAATACGCCGTGAAGAGGGATGGAGCACCGTTCCTTCTTCACAATGGACCTTTTCCACATACCGACGGCACCATGCGGTGGCTGCACGAACTAAAAATCGAGGAAGTAACCTACCTGCGCTACCAATCGATAATGGGAGCCACGCTACCAGCTTCTTCGCTCTCTGAGCTGCGGCGCGTGCCCAACGGGACTTTAGAGAGACATCCGTGGAGTCCACCCAAAGGTCGTGTTTTTCCTTCTGTCCACTTTCCTAGTACGTGTCCTACTCGCTGATCCACAGCCTCCTTCTGAATTTCCTCGATTTTTTGTTCCGACTTCCACCGCTTGGCATCGGGCGCTCGCGCGTGCGCAGAACGCTTCTCGGAAAAGGTCCATTCCGGTGACTGATGCAGAGCGCTTCATTGTGCTATGTAGCCCAGACATGGTGGCGCTGCTAGGCGCTTCACGGCAGACACGGCTCTGCTTCACGGCAGTGGTTTGCAGATGGAACCTTCAAAGTGGCACCTGCTCTCTTCTATCAGCTATATACAGTCCACTGCAAGGTTAATGGTGCGGATATCCCTGCAGTGTATGTTTTGATGAAGTCTAAAACAGGAGTTGCGTACACTACGCTACTCTCGGTTCTAAAGACCAAGTGTGCCGCTGCTGATCCATCCACCGTTCGACTGGGCTCCGAACAAGCCGCGATTAACAGATTTATAGGGCGTTTCCTTCTTGTCAAGCTCCTGGCTGCTTCTTCCATATGTGCCAATGCACGTACAGGAAGTTGAAGAGCGAGGATCTTCAAGAGTCGTATCGAGTTGACGGCGCATGTTATCTGATGGCACGCATGACCCCACTATTGCTTTCGTACCCGAAGGGGACGTCTTCGATGCCTTCGAGGCGTTATCGAGGGTGCCAGGGTTTCTTCCGGAGTTGCTACCGGTCCTGGATTACTTCCAAAACAATTTCCTGGGACGACTGACAGCCTGCTGACGGGATCCAAGGTTTCCAGCCTCTCTCTGGAACCACCATGCAACCGTACTCCGTGTTGATGCCAAAACAACGAACTCAGCAGAAGCGTGGCACCGAGGGTTTCAGATCCACGTTAAATGTAACCAGCCAAGCCTGTGGAAGTTCCTGGCCATCTTGCAGAGAGAAGACGTCCTGAACATGCACCGCCTCGAGCGTGTCATCATGGGAATTGAAGAACAATCGGCGAAAACATATAGAGACTCCGCTTCTCGGCTTCAAACGCTCGAGGCGCGTTATGCAAGGCTGGGCATCATCGGCTATCTGAAAGGTGTAGCTAACAACGTTTCGTTTTAGCATACTGTACCATTTGGAGATGTTTGTGGTATTAAAACTGTGTGCCTCCACTGGCTTTCATTTGTTTCTCAGCGTCATTGATAAGGATCTTTAATCTCGAATAAAACTTGAGCACCCCTACTACTTTCTGAAGTATTTAGAGTTTGTGCTTGCAACATATATGTATGAATGACAATAGAACTTACAAATGCCCGAGTTCTCACATGTGCAGAGAACACACGCCTTTCCTTCCAGCACAGCACTTAGTGTTTACTTCAGAACTTGAGTAAACAGCTTTAGATATCTATTTGTAAACAAAGATAAACTCGGTTAAAGTGCTATCTTAAATGTGAGTAGATAAAGTGTATCAGCCACTAACTTTTAAATTAGAAAAAAAAAAAAAAAAGCCTTCGGACTTTTTTACAACCAAATTTTCCTAATGCACTGTTCACCGAAATTTTCACTACCGAAATGTGTCCGATACCTAAACAACCACGTATCAAAATGTCCGGTACCGAAACGACCGTGTACCGGGAGATAGACAGGCATCAGGAACACCATTGGCAGGTGACGTGCGACGTCAATTCTGACGAGCACCGACGTCACAGAAAAGTGGAGGAGGCGAGGAGGAAAGTTGTGAATTTGGCTTGGCCGGTGTCCAGACAGACATACGACTGACGACTACCGGACGCTTCAATTTTCACGATTTTTGCAGGAATCGTGTGGCCTGACGATTTTTGTAGTAGCCTGTTTGGACAGGCCTTGAGACGCTTTGAATTGCGATCCGCTTGCGCCTCACACTTTCGAAAGGCTGTGCTAGCGCGTTGCGCCGTTGCTCGTACCGTCCGAAGTGTATCCGACACTTGACAACGATGGTGGATTTCGCTGCCTGCCTCCTCGCTCCTTGCGCTGCGTTATAGACCCTTTCCGAAATTCAGTGCCATTTAGTGGTTCGTAAAGCAGTTTAGGTTTTGCCATAGCAATGGCGGAAATGAACTTGTATCGGCACCGTCACTTTTGCAAGTCAGCGGCACGCCAGGAATTGTTCAGTGTGAGTTCTTTCTCGATCACTTTCAGTTCGATGGCGATCAAGAACCTGCATTTAGAATAAAGCTCCAATCCATTCAGATGCCTCGAGAAAATTCCATAAACCAAAGTGCTTTAAAGCCGATTGTGTGCCGTCCGCAGATTGACTGAATCTGAGTTATTAGAAATAAACGCTTACGTAGCTCTTGTGTTCTAATACTACGTCGCGTCGTACTGACCCCCCGAATGTACAGGCCTCGCATCATCCACTTAGGAGCATCTTCAACGTCTTCCTTTATCAGTCACTAGACGGCCGCCATTGGTATGGCACAGATGTCGTTCCACCATGGAGAATAGAAGGGTACTTCTATTCTCTTCTTCTAACCTCCTTGCGTACTTCTAACCTCCTTGCGTTCCACAGATGATGATAGTAATCAAGGTGGCCAGATTGAATTTCGGAAAGGGCCTTAGTTTGACTGCAATGTACTTGCGTGGACAGGCAGGTTTTGCAATGGCTGAGGTTGCAGCCGCCGACGATGTAAATGCTTGAGGCACCGCCAAGCTCATCGGCGCACTACAAACACGCAACAGATTGTATGTAACTGCCCTGCCTTTTGCACAATACTTCCAGTATAACGTCCTGTTTAGCGGAGCAACTGCAAGTTTAAATTGGGCAGCTACAGAATCGTAATGGTGGAGTGTGAGACTAGCAGCGTAGGCCCAGAAATATCTAAAATGTGCAAACACTCCGCACCAAATTGGCAAATGGGGCATTAAGATGCGTAACGGAATGCAAACTGCACGTCCCTTGCATGAGCGGTTCTTATGGCAAGCAGGGACTCCAATTTGAAGACAGTAAAATTGTATGAATACTTAGGAACAGTCTTCTGATAATATCTCTTTTCCTGGTTCGAGTTTAATGTTGATGTGACGTGGGCAATATTCGTGGGGAGGTGAGAGTTAAATGCTTTTTGTTCACAGTGAGCAGACACACAAGAAAACGAAAGGAATGCCTTAAATATGTAATATTTCCGATTCATGTTGTACAATACAGACGAGGACATTTTCCACCTCTAACAGTCTACACTAGTGTATGAAGCTTTCACAGAAAGCGGAAAAATATTGGAAATCAAAGTTCTGAGACGGTTTTTACACAATGCAAAACAGGATATATTTATGATGTTCTCTATAACAATAACCTCTGTACATATTTAAAACACGCAGGAGAACTGCAGCCCAAACACTAGCCACTGCCAGAAAAAAAAAATGTTCCTGCACTGGGGCTATTGAACTTTTCGCAAACCCCTGTGGTCGTGGTCAAAAATCGTTACTCGACCTGAAACCTATTTTGAACTTGAAAACTGACCAGCTATGTGACAATCTTTTGATTTACCCCGAAACAAACAAACCAACACACAAAGGAGCAACGTGCCTGAGGCACTCGTACATAACCCGACAGAATGTTGTCGACCTATTCCTTTCACACCATCAAATTTGTCATTCTGAGTAGACAACGAGCATACTACCTAGAGTAATGGCAAACTGATGACGTGTGAACAGCTCCTATACTCGAACGACAGGCAGGAAATAAGATGCTGCATTTCGGGGCTTACACAAAGACACATTTTGGCAACAAACTCACACAAGGGACCAAACTCATGCATGTGATGAAATAAATTAGAAGCGGCCCCGCTACGCTTCATCACTGGGACGGCCACAGGAAACGTGTTGTGCACGGCGCGCTTGGAGCGCCGCCTAGCAAAGCTGCTGTTAGGAGTGCTTTTCTCGTACGACTGCCTAAACATGCCACACACACTCTCAAACACTCAGCGATGACAGTAAGTGTATAAATATTGTAAGAACAAATATATCCCAGAAAAATACTGCAAGTAGAGACTCCGACGGGTGGCATTTGTGCAGGCAGGACTCTTAAACAGCTGCAATCGCTATTTCCGGTGGGCAGATGTCGACGCAAGTGCAGCTTTGCGGACACAAAAGCCAAAGAAACCGCGAAAAGAAATGGCCTATACCCAGCGGGCCAAAAAGTGTTTTGTTTGCCAAGCGTTCGGGTTAATAACGCCTTTTAATGTTTAACTGACGTTAGGTGGAACTATGAAAGGAGATTTTAGAATGCAAGTGGACAGCGGGTTATGTTCAATACGGACCGAGGTTCGTTAGAAGCACCCGAAACCAAACGCTTTGGGGGCACTTTTCGATCGAGTTAAATGATGGTAAATAGAGATCCTGCTACAATTCGCATTAACGAGAAACTATGCAGAACGAAAATCAAACAACATGTGGCGAAATATACATACCCTGAGTCAAGATAGGCTTCACATATGCAAGTTTGGACATAAACACACCCCCTTGAATTGGTTATCAGCAGACAAATCAACACTAAACCCAAACAAACCAGAACGTGAAGGGGCACTAATTAAATACAACCTGTTTTAACAAACAAATATGCACCAGGATGAAAAAATAAAGGAGGAATAGAACCGTAATTTGCTCGCACCACGCACAATCCCGCTGGTGCTAAAAAGTGAGACAAAAGCCTCTTTGGGATTCCGTTGGCGACGGCATGAGGACGCTGTCTCCTGGCCAAAGCTACGCAGGCAAGCGCTCGGGGGCACGAGGCACATGAAAGAGCTCATCTGGCAGTTCAACGTATGGCACTTCTGTCGCAAATGTCACCCTGAAAGACTAGTGGTTTCCTTGTGGATACAGGCTCAAAGACACAGCACTTTTACATATACAAGAAGCTCTTGTCCCTCGCTTCTCCATCTGCAATGCCATAAGCAAGGCGCACCTTCTACGTAGCACAACACTTTTGTGGCAAGGACCTCCACAACTTTGCAGAAAAGCGCTTTTTGCGCAAAGGTCCGTTAGGGCGTCTTCGGTCAACGCCAAGGGTCGTTCGTCCGTTTGGCAAAACGGCGACAACTGGTAGAGTACCCAGAACATGTTCGACATTTCCACGGGGGTTGTCACCTGAAGTGGGAGCACCGCACATGAAATCATGAGGCTAACTAACGATAATTAGCGAAGCCGTTTTTGACCATTGTGTTGCAAAGACTTGGGCAGTGCCCCCGGTAATCTATGGTTCAAACACCACTAGCCTCTTAGCCCTTCCCTTTTAAATTTCTTGAAGTGGATGCATATTTTGAAATTTCATCAACGACAACATATGCAAACTTAGACTTGCTAATTATAACACGTCAGAGACGTTTCTCACCACCCACAGTCCGTTTCTCTCACAAAATTTAGTGCCTGCAAGACACTGAGATCTTGGCATTTGCCCAGTCTGCAAAAGTTGCACCTAACAAAATAGTTACACACAATATTATAGTATCTAACAGTAAGGGGTAACAGTAAGTACACCATTTAGACTGTTTAACAATAAAGGTAGCTTAAACTGCCCGGAGTACAATCGATTCCCTAAGCTGAAACCATAATGGCAACCTAAAAGATCTCCCTTTTTTGCTGCCAATAAACCCTTTCCTATCCTATTAGTGTTGTTAAAGGAGATTAGATTTCTATCTGCAATGTACACAAAAACAGTGTGCAAAGCAAAATGTGCGACAAGTATTTGATTTCTTTTATAAAAACGGTAGTATATTTGCACGATAGCCTTAATATCTGGGCTCAATCATTACGTAAACACCTTAAACATTACCTTACAAATAGCAGTGGAGTGTTGCTATCCAACCCAATTGCTTACAGAAGAGTAGAGATGATTGAAATCACAGTACACTCTGCGGCACTATTAGCACAAACAAACAAGCCATCGCGGGTTTTTTCTGTTTTTCTTTCAGTTAGAAGGACTGTCATCAAAATTAAAGTGGTGGAAAGTGTAGTTGTGATACTAACCTAAGTGGTAAAATTTGATGCTTGCCAGCATCCTTTCGAGGTAAAATGCAAAAAAAAATGCCAAAGACGTGTTCGCGCTAATGGTGTCGTGCAGTGTACATATCTTGTTTGGTAAATTCCCTAGGACAGAAGTCTACCAGCTGCTATTTAATTAAGAGCCTAAAAATGGTAAAGAACATGTTTGTTGTAAAAGAAAGTAAAAAAACCAGAGGCAGACTTCAACTTTTCAGACTTCCCTTAACAGAATAAGTGTGATGAAGTATGTACTTGCACAAATATAACAAAGTTTTTCTTTGAAATTACATGCTCCAAAACACATCTCGAGTTATATCTGATATCAAGCTCGGCCACGAGGCGCTTGAGTTGAGCTAAAGCCATCCCTCCGACTGCTCGGGAATGTGGGACACCGGGTTCAAGCCAAGCCAGGCCAAGTCAAGACATAAGCCAAGCCAAGATGGTTGGCCAAGTTTACGTAATCATAAAGCACAAGGTGTGCGTTTATGCAGAGGAAGAGTAGGAAGGGCAAGAAGAATCGTGTATCGCTTCCAGCAGTCTTTGCTCTGGCTGTGCATCTCTTAGTTTCTGCTCGGGGGTGAGCTGGTGTTTGTGCGTTGGTGCTTCTGCCCCCTGCAACCGACTTGACACGCTGGTTCAAGAGGAATGCTTTGTGGACAAAGAGCTCACCCAAAAGAAAAAGAGACTATGGTACAAGCATATTTCGAAGTGGCAAAGTGGCTATAGGAGAAGGAGCTGAGCAGTGACAATGAGTGCAGTCAAGGCAAGGCCACATTTTCCCCCGATTCTCATCCCCACTTTCTGCTATGCCCTTGAGTGCTATAACCTTACAATCACGTTCTAATGGTAATAATTTTTCTTTTTTTAGGAGCTTAAAAATTTGCATTTCGCGATATATTCGTGCAAATACAATATATCAGCACAAACAAAACATAGAGCACCATCGTTAATTCCTTAAGCATTATTCGAGAAAAAATGGAAATCCAAACAATCTTAAATTTGTGTAGGCTATCATGCCCTAGCTATCATAACACATGCAATTGAAAATTTTTTATTTTTTTTTTGCCTAAAATTTTGTATTTATAAAGAGACAGCACTGCTAAGTTCAGACTAAATCAAATTCGTCTGCAACAGTGCGACTGCTTTATGAGCAATTTTAGACAGATTCCTAATTCGAGTAAAATGAGGGGCAAGGTAAGGGAAGACAAGGAAAATAATGTTGAAGTGTGTTTTCACACTTCAGAGTAGTTCCAGTCCCCTCCAGATGGCACCCTAGGAAATTCACTTCCAGGCATTGTGCTCAACTATGATTACCCTTTTTTGCATACATTTTAGATTCCACGATATATATATGTTAGAAATTTCAGGCTTTTAAGTTCAGCAGTCTTCTTTCCTGAACACCGATATCTACATACCAAAGGTGTCCAGTGCCAGATGCTCATTTAGTAAGATGACTGCAAACTCTTTAATCCATGTCAAGCAGCAGATGTACTAATGAATACCCTAAAAATATGGCACAACTTTGCAGAGTTTCATTTATCCCCCATTAGCACCACTTCTAGCACACGGGAGAAAAACCTTCTTGATAGATAATGGGCATCAGATTTGTTTTGCCAAACATAATTAGGTTGAAACACAACGCACGACACATATCTTCTATGTCCTGCCGAGATATAAACCGACACAAAACAAGCCCCGCTAGACTCCAAAGCACGAGAAATTTTTGAGAGCTCATACGACACCATTCTCCAGTGAGAAGCTTCATACTCTCGAGCTTGTTCAAAAACCGAGGTCGAAACTACCCACCCCGGTTAGTCCCGACGCCGACAGCATATTGTTACACGACTTATTGGCAACGCTCGAAACAACTGTGAATGCTTCACGCCCTTTGTCGACACTACTAATGCCAAATGTGCGAACGAAACCTTTCCCAACGCTGAAGGACCGAAACCTACAGTGCACCGCCGAACCATTACGACCCAAGAACCTTCAGTTGTCCGTTGGCGCGCAGCTGCAAAACAAACGTTACAGGAGCCAAGTTGGGCAAGCAGTGACAGAGACGGAACAGACAACACTTTGCTTCGCATCACAACGAGGAGGCGATCCTACGTCACCCGAGCAAAAGAGGTGTGGCCGTCGGCTCCCAAGAGTTCCACCTGGCAACACCGGCCGGCGGTCGTCGAGGAGATCACCGCGCGCTTCCTCGCCGGACGTTTGGCGTCTCTCTTTGTCGGAAGTGCGGTCGCCGAAGCCGGAATTCGGCAATGAAGGAGAAGGCTCCAGAGCCTCGGAGCCTCTCTTCAAGAGAAGAAAGAACGGCGGCTTTTTTGTTCACACGAAAGGTGCCCGGAATTCGTCTTCAACTGGTGCGTTTAGTGTCCTAAACCACACAAGGTTGCCATGTCGTGCTGGCGGATGTCGCGATCCTTGCAGTCGTTCGTAGAATTCCAGGAAAAAGCGTGAGCTAACGCCATGGTCGCCGTTGTGTGTTGCCCCACCTCGTGACTGCTAAAGCTTCTGCGGCCCGTCAAACCGGAGGGCGACTTGTGGTGGAATGGGCGTCCGCCGCACCCACGTTCGTCGCCGCACCACCTCCGCGATCGAAAAAGGCGACGGCGGGACGCTTCTGCGAAGTTGTCGGGCGGAAATCGAGGGACCGCTTTTGATGATGCGGTAAACACACCGGTCGGAGACGCGTTCCGGACTCAATGGCCCGAACCCTGGGCATGCGGCAGGAGAGGAAGACACCGGTGTGGCCGTGGTTCATCCCCGGGAGAGGTCTTCCTTAAGCCAGTGCGGCTGCGGGTGCCTGAGGTTGTTGAGGAGCTTGGAGAGGGCCACATTGTGCGACAGGTAGTAGGCCTTGAGGAACTTCTCAGCACGGACGTCCATGGGCGAGTACAGGCGGCCTTTGCCTTGGCCCAAGCACTTGGTGCGGTTGCTCTGGGACACCACCTTGCAGAAGAAGCCCTTGTGCGGGTCGAACCTGCGGGAATGGGTATGACGTGTGAGAAAAAACGGTGCCGGCCGGGGCAGGGCGAAGCTAGCCAAAGCTTCAAAGCAAGTAATGTTTCAGAATAGCAACACTTTTCGTTATTATTTGTGTTGGGGATACAATGCAGCCCACTTATAATATTATTAAATGCGGAAAATCCGATCGTTATAAGCGATTATCGTTGTATGTGAACTGACCCTGAAAACTGCCCAAAATAGTTCCCCGAAGCAGAAGGTTACTCACCAGTGTTCACTCAATCACACCACAGAAGAAGTGCCGCAATAAAACAAAGTTTTATTGCAGGGTCATCAGCAAGCACGCAATGAAATGGTGTTAAGCACGCTAAAAAAATCGAGGATCTCCGCTTGCTTGCGCGGCAGCTGGAGCTTGACTATCGCGGTGTGCATCGCAGCCAGTTGCTGCGCGTACACTGACGGTAGCCCCATCAGAACGTCACTTTCGTTTTCACTGTTTATATCGTCCACCTGTACAAAGCCTGCCTTCTTGAAACAGTTCTCAATCGTGGTCTGCTTCACTTCATACCACGCGCTGTACACAAAACGCACAGCCTTCAATAAAGTGATCTTGAAATCAGGAGAGCCGCGAATCACAGAGGATTTGCTTTTTCACCTCGAAGGAGATAGCTTTCCGCTTCGTCGGAGCCGCCTTTTACGCCAGCGACGCAGGGAAGAGGAGGGCGGGGAGGGGCAGGCTGGACAGTCGTCAAGGTTATGGGGTTACGGGTGCTGCTATAAAATTTGATTGTTATAACCGATATATCGTTACAAGTGGTATCGTTATAGGTGAACTGCACAGTATTATCTGCTGAGAGGCCAGAAAAAAGGCATGGTCAATGGCAGTGTCCTCTGCCCCTGCCCTGCCTACCTACCCCCCCCCTACCCCTGCCCCTGCCCCTGCCCCTGCCCCTGCCCCCCCCCCCCCCCCCCCCCCACCCCGAAAATTCAGTTCAAGAGCTTAAAAATAAATACACGATATAGATATAAGAAAACAATACAAAACAATAATACAACACTTATCTCATCACGTAGCAGCAGCATCAATAATTCAGAATACACATACTTTCAAATACATAGAAGTATAATCATAAGGCAATATTTATCAAAAAAGTACAAACCTCCAGGTCAATGGTATTTTACCTATCTAGGTTTACAAAATATTTTCCTTTGAGCAACTTAGAGAATATTTTGTAAACCTAGATAGGTAGAATGCCAGTGATCTGGCGGTTTGTTTAATATTTCCAGGATGATTCAGTTTTTTTTTAATTGTGTGTTATGTGCATATATTATCCACCCGTTTTGTACTTCGGCATGAAGTAGCATCTTTTCCTGTACCTCTGTTGTTGTGCCTATGTAGGAGGTCAAGGGCCTTGTCAAGCTGTATTTCACAGCTTTTTCCCTCGAGCTGCACCATCAATGCAGATGGAAATAAACTCATTGTTATTTTATATGTATATTAACCCAATTTTAAACATCATGTGGTGACACTGCAGATACACGAAGGGAACACAGAAATAGACACCAGTTCGTACAGAAAGAAAAATATGAACCAAGGTTACACATATATTAATAACAATAAAGAAGAATTTATATTGTCAAATTAAATTAAGATTATACAGTCAAGCCCGGTTAAATCACACTCCGGTATTTCGAATTATTGTTTATATTGAACAGAACAGTCTTCCCTTTTTAGTCCTTTTGCGCTGTGTATGTGTCATTGTGTATAGTCCAAACATCCCCTTGAAAATCACATGTAATAGTATAGGAACGTTGTTTTTCTGTATTGAACTCCCATGGCAGGGACACTCGGTATAGCGAACTAAAACGGCTGCAGGTCGCTTCTCCGGTGGTCGGGATTGCGTTCGCGGCGGGCACATAGCTCGCGCTGCGGGGCTGGTAGACCGCCAAGCCAGCTTACGCGCACGAAGCTACGCAACAAAATAACAATTGGAAAAAAAAATCCCAAACGTTAGAAAAAGGGGGTGGAGCAGTAGCGCGCGCTCTTTCCTGGAATACCGCTGCCGCTGCGCGACTCCTTAGCCCCAAAATAAAATAAGGAGAAAAAAAAAAGTAAAAAGTCTTAGCAAGTTGAGAGCATCGACAACGGTTGAGTAATCACACTTTGAACGCCATATCTTTGTTTACCTTTCTCTTTCGCCGTGTTTTTGCATTGCCCGTCTTTTTGCTTTTTTTTTTTGTTGCCTGAATTTAGTGAGGTTTCTTTTTTGTTGCTTGCTTAACTTTATTACAAACATCGTGGGGTAAACGCGGACGTGTTTGTGATCTTCACCAACCAAGTTTTACTGTATTTAGCGGCTCTTAGAAGCTCTAGCTATTTGGTAAGGTCCCGTTTGTCGCGGCCTTCGGTATTAGCAGGGACGCGCGGAAATTTCAACTGGAGCTTAAGTTAACATATTTTTGTATATCAAATTATCGATATAGCAAATTATTTTACGATCCCCTTTGAATTCGATATATCCGGGTTCGACTGTATTACCCTAAGAAAGCGAAAACGAAAATGCGATATCACTGCAAACCACTTCAGCCATTTAGCCAGTGCACGACCACTAACCCATGGCACCTTCAATGCGCTTGAAGCGAGTACACGAAAGCAAGCCAGTGAAATGTTCATTCGGATTAAAGGGGGCACGTGCAGGGAAAGAATCTCAGGAGCCCCCTCGGTTCTCTACGCGCTTTGAGCTGAGGTGCACCAACACTGGATTACCGTAGAGACACTACATAGGCTATGCTTCAAACAACGACACTTCAGCAAACTTGGTGCTTTTAGACCATAGACACCACTTGCCCGACGCTTTATCCCAAATTGCAGGAAATGCCTTTCCGTACTCCAAGATTGTTAAAACGGTTTGGGACAGAAGAAAACAATATGGCCAGAGCTGCAGTAGAGTGGAAAGTTGGGCTAGTTGGTAGTTATTCATCTTGGTTTTAAAAGCGCACAAAAGACGAGAACAAAGTAAGAGCGCTCGTCCGTTGTTTGTGTTTCTTACTCTGTCCTCGTCTTTTGTGCGCTTTTAAAACCAAGATGGCCAGAGCTGCCCCATATCCTACCCAGAGCACTGGAAGTTGCATTTTCTCGTTGTAATTATCGCCAGTTGCGCCCGCTCTACGCTAGGCACCAAGATGACAGCACCCACAGGGAAATCGGGGATGGCTCATTTTGTGACTCTTAGTGCAGCCATCTATTCAAATGACCAAGTGCATGTTCCTGAGTCGTAAAATGAATAGTAAAATAAAACTATTTTATGATTCATTTTGAATTCAATTTATATCCAGGTTCAACCATACATTATTTTTAAAGCAGCCTCTGAAAACACACTAGCACGGTTCTAGAGTGGTGAAACTAGAATTTCCACATACAACTTATCTGTGCAATGCACTTTTCACCTCCTTAGCAAAAAGATGGGCACGTGAGACTATTAAGTATTCTATATTTTTCTTGAAAAACCACACACCTAATTAAGTAAAAAAAAAAAAAAAAAGAATGTAACTGATGATTTACCTGAGAGATGCAGTGTAATCAAAGAAGGGTGTGATGCCAAGGAATGTCTGGAGCTTGTTCATGACGCTCACAGGGTCCGACTTCAGTTCCTCCCCGTCGATTATCATCAGCTGCAGAAAGAGCAACCAGCGTCAGTACCAAGAGCAACGAGCTGGCACAAACACAACTGGTAGTGTGTGCTATAGTCTGATGCAACTCAAGAAGGTAGGGCGAGGGTAAGACGGGCCCGGGAGGGGGAAGCAGACGGAACGCTGAAGATGAGAAGCCCCGGCCCATCTTACCCTCGCCCTACCTTCTCGAGTTGCAACGGACCATACACAAAATGTAAGTGACTGCCAGAAAATGTGCTGATGTAAAGCTAGGAACACTTTCTTTGTCAAACTAGAAAGGTTGTGGAATGAAATAGAAGTTTAAAGGCTCCTGCATCTAAATAATGAAGGACATCAGCTTGTCCCAGCTGGAGACATTGAAATACAGTCGCCGACCAATTTTTGGACGCTGATTTTTTGGACATATCCGATTATTCGGACGTTTTTGCCGAACCGTCACTTGCCCCATAGAGTTAATGTATAACATTGACTGATATTTTGGACACCATAAAGCTAATTGCTCGATATTTCGAACATAATTTGTGCGATTTCCTCAGTTTACAGCCACAAAACAGCCGCCGCGATAGTGCAGCGAGCTTAGTTGCCGCCATTTTGGTTGCTTTGATTTTGCCCTGTAGCCTCGATACCATGCCCTACGCAGTAAACAAGCTAGGTTGAGGCTATAGTCGTGTTTTCTGGTTCCACTATAGCCAACATGGCCGCCGTCTGCCTATACTTATGGTTCTTCCAGTTCTCCTCGTGGTCCGTGTTTTTCGAGTGCGACCGCGAGAAGAGCAGCCGTCTGCCGTTCTTGTGGTCTTTAGGCGTGACGGTTTTTTGCCGAAAGGCTTAGTATTTAAGCGAGCTTGGTGGACTAAACGTTGTCTCCAAATAGTGCCAAATGGAGCCAACTTCAACTTCGCTATTTGTGCCCACGAAGGCACAAATTAAAATTGACATTGAGAGAGTGTAAAGTGGCCAATACACAGCGGAATATGCGTGGAAACTTGATATTTTGCCCTGAAATTGATTTTTCGAACCGCTTGATTATTTGGACATTTTCAGGGTCCCCTCCAAGTCCGAAAATTCGGTCGGCGACCATAGTTTTAACTGCCTGGGGATCTCAGATGCACATGCTATCTCAGAAACATGGCACCTACACTGCAATACAATTTTCTCAGAGTGCTGGCACCACAGTCGAGATTTGAAGCTGGCTTGGATCCAAAGCTAACTTTTTGCCAATGCAGACAAAAAAAAAAAAAATCTTTCCGAATGCAGGAAAAAGGAAGGCTCAGGGGAACAACACCGTCCCACAATTTTATATAATGAAATTTTTAGCAATAACCCCAAGAATGTTAATTGCATCTTGCCATTCATGCAGAAAAATGCTTTACTAATCCCCACATCAACAAAATATGTTTGGAAATAAATTAGGTCAAACATACAGTAAAGTTCCGAAAGATCGTCCAGCAAAAGTGAAGAGATAAATGGTAAAAAACATGAGGTGGGCTATCTTTGGGGATGCCACAGCTAAACTTAATCAAAAATGAATGATAAACACCCTGGCACACGCTGAAAACCACGTGACGCGGGAACTGATACTGCGAATTGCGGACACTGCAAATTAGCGTTTCACAATGCAATAAACATGCGGGAATTCGCCACAAACTCCTGTGTAACAGGAAAGGATACCGCAGGTTGCAGACGCAGCATATTCGCGTTTCACCGAGCGAAGGACCCGCGGAAACCCGCCAAGAACTCGCATCCTTCGGGAATGAATACCACAAATCGTGGCCGCAGCAGATTCAAGTTTTATGGTGCAATAAACACGCAGGAACCCACTACAAACTTGCCTGTCACAGGGACCAATACCGCGCGCGCAGATTGCGGATTAAAATGCGGGAATCTGCTACAAACTCGTATGTTACAGGAACAGATGCTGCAGATTGCGAATGCAGTAGAATCATATTTCATGATGCAATATACACGCAGGACAAACTCGCATGGAATCGAGAGAGTGTGCGCAGATCGCAGACAAAAATGCGGGAATCTCCTATAAACCTAATGTCACGGGAACGGATATCGCAAATTGCGAACGCAGCAGATTCGAATTTCACGGTGCAACATAAAGCGGGAACAACTCGCGTGTTACGGGAGCCGATATCGCGCGCGCAGATCGCGGACAATAGAAAATTTTCGTAGATTGTTTTCACCGTCCCGCAATGCTCTACACAACCCGCTATGATACCTGGAACTCTACAGTCAAGGACATCAGTGTGCAGGCAGAGTAGAGGTTTCTTTGTTGCGGATGGCTTAGCAGAGCGGGAAACGAGGTCTACGAAAGCTCCCTAAAAACGCGGGAACCCGCTATGAACTTGCTTGTCAGACGTGCCAGTACAGTAATTCTGTGATTGATGCGATTCTTGTTGGACATCGCGTGATGTCCGATGGAAATCGGGAGGTAAGCAATGCTTCAGGATTTTTATGTTACAGATATTTAGCCAGAAAAACGGGATGGCCGATTTCTCAGGGGCAGCCATTCTCTCAGAACTTTACGGTATGCTTTCTTACACTGTGCGTCAATTCTGACAGCTTGCTAAGCAGATGACCAATATGAATGTAAAAAGCAATTGAAAGTGTCAGAAAAATCTTAAAAAGCTCAACTATCCTCCCCAATCGAACCTAAAGCTAATCCTTTGATGGTCATTGCCACACATCTACGGCGCCGATTACATAATTGTAAGTTCCCACCCAAACTCTTGGGGTACGCACCAGCGTCACCCGGTGCGTGCCCCGAGAGATGCTGGTTTCTGTTTTCCATTATGTCTTTGGGGAACTAAAAACATATTCACATCGTGTTTTGCCTTTCTGGTCTATCTGTGGTTTCGAAATTTGAAGCTTCGTACACGTAATCCACGTAAGATAGTTGCTTCGTATTGCCTGCTCTGGCAGTATAGTGGCGATCAGAAAGCTGGCTCTTTTAATTCAGAATTTTCTACACTTCTGAGAATTGAATTCAGAGGATGACAGCTATCATCCGACGATTCTCCGGTTCAGAGTTTGAGACTGCGCAATGTCGCAGAAGCGGACGTCCCAAAATGAAACCGAATGGAAGCAAGGTGACAACTTTTCCCTTGCAATGTCTCAACTCCGTGCTCTTAATCTGGATACCTTCCAAGCACTGTTTGAGCTTCCATTAAATAATGGTAAACAAAACAAACAAAAAACTCCCATATATTGAATTTTTCCTTGTACTATCTCTTTGGAACAAAAAACAAAACCACTAATGCACATAAAAAAAAAAAAAAATCTTTGAGCAGGTTGTAAGATATTTTTTAGGTACTTTATTTCTGCAAGAGGCCAAGAAAACAACAGGCTACACAAGCCCCACTAAGGGAAAATACCAAATGCTTGCGAGAGGAAAGGTGCAAATAGGAGAGAACAAAAGGCGGAAAAGGCAAAACCCATGGCGGTCTTAAAGGTGAAAAGGACCGCTCTGAAGCACACCTGTTGGGGCGGGTAGTAGGTGAGCCAGCGTTCCAGGTGCTGCGCATACAGGCCCGGGTTGAGGCAGCGGTTGCGAAGCTCCCGCAGCTGCCTGGGGGAGTGGTCGTTGGCAGTGATCACGTCGTAGAAGGTGAAGTTGAGGGCGATCATATCCCCGTGCGACCGTTGGTGCTGACCCCAAAAAAAGAAAGAAAGCTTCATTTAATTCGAGCATGGGTTCCCAAGAACATGGCATTCCCTGAGCATTCTCGAGGGTTCTTTGAGCACTCAGAATTTCCTGACCATGGCTACCTCCAAGTACAATCGAGCCTGGTTATATCACACTCAGGTATTTCGAATTATTGTTTATATCAGACAGTGCAAACAACCCCTTGAAAATCACATGTAATAGTATAGGAGCGTTGCCTTTTTGTATCCAACTCCCATTATGGGGACGCTCAATTTAGCGAACGAAGCCCAGAGGCCTATTGCTTTTTCCACGATCCCATTGGGCTTGTGGCAAGCACATCACTTGGTTGCATCACTTGGTTGCGTAGCTGGCAGGCCGCCAAGCCAGAATACACGCGAGAAGATACACAGCAAAAGAGCAGTTGTGGGAAAAGAGACAATGAACCCCTTAAAAGAAAAAAAAAGTGGAGGATGGCAAAAACAAAGGGAGGGGCATATGCCAGCGTGCCTAGGGAGAGCAGGGAGTGCCTGCTGTTAGAACGGAAGCCTGTGCCCTTTCCCTGAACGCTACTGATGCTGCACGAATTCCTAGCTTCAAAATAATATAAGCAAACAAAAAGTCTTCAGCAAGTCGAGGGTGTTGACAAGAACAGCGTTGCAATCGCATTTTGACCGCCTTATCTTTGTTTACCTTTTTCTTTCACCGTTATTGCCTTGCCAGTTTTTCTTTTTGCTGCCTGAATTTAGGAGCTCTCTTTTTTGTTTCTAGCCAAAAGTTTTTCTAAGGATATATAGGGTGATTTCAGATAAGATCGACCAAAGGGTGGCTGGTCGACATTTTTAAATCAACTGATGTTTTTATATGACATTGTCTAGTGTCTGGTATAAACGAATCCACACTTAGTTTTGACCAGAAAAAAAATTTGGAGACAAGAAAAATCGTAAGGCAGGGAGAGGTGGACAGTTGCAATAACGCGCACTGATGGAGGGGGCAAGTTTGAAAGTGAATAATTAAAACAATAAAATTAGGAGAATTTTAAAACTTTTTACAAACAAACTATGGGTACAACTTGCTTGTAATATAAAGTAATAATATTTATTAAAAATTTATTTAGTTTTCTAAAAATTGCCAAACATGCCTGCTCGAACGACAAATGGCAAACTTTGGAAATCTGTATCTCATGAAATAATTTAATCATTATTACATCACTTGCAGACATTATTTTACTAATATATGGCTATTATTGAAAAAATAAATAAGGTATCTGAGTGACACAATAGTTACAATATATTTAGGCAAACATGGGAAAAAAATCAAACAAAGAAGAATTCCAATGCGAATAAAAAAAAAAACACCACCTTCGATTTTTTTAAAATTTGGGTACCCTGTTATACTCTATTTCGGCATTCATTTCTATTAAAAACATGTTGCACCATTGCACTGTGAAAGAAGAAACAACTCCCCAAAGTAGGGTCCTTTTTCAAAGCCTACACTTAGCAGTGTCCTACACAAGAAGTGACTCTGAGTTCCCGTTTCATGAAACTTGCACAAATCTTTTATATACATTTATTCAGATGAGGTCATTGATAAAAAGAGCGATCGGTCACACAGTAAAAGGGAGGAGAAACTATATACAGCATTTTACATAAGCTTACAAAGTGGTATCATATTAGAGACTAATGATTTGAGAAAAGATGATGCAGTGTGGAGTTGTACCTTCCGGTATATTTTACATCTAGAGTAAAATAAATAACTTTACTTCCACACACAAAAACAAAGATATAATAGTAAGATATTTAGGTTGGCTGTGTATTTACGATTACAAACAATTTCAGGTGATGGATGCCATAGTGCCTAACTGGAGCAGCTTCGATGCTCTCGGTGTATGAATGAATCGTGGCAAGCCGATATATTTTATCCTGCTTGAGGGTAACATTTTGGGATTTTTTTTATAGTGATCAGATAAAAATTATTAGTAACCACCAACCGAAACAGTAGGTTAAATACCCCGTGAAGAAAAATGTGATAAATAAGATGTCCCTGCATTCAAAATGAGCAGTCCTTGGGAAATCAAATTCGGCACTTTACGCTAAGGTTTTCCTCGCTGTACCCATTTAATAAAGTTGCTTCCAAGCAGATCCGACTGTCCGTGCTACATATACGTCACAGGTCCCTTCTGTTGATGACTTGCTGAGCCGCCACGCGTGCCAAGACTGAATGCCAGGGAAGGCGCGCACCGTCAGCCACTCTTCTTTTTTTTGTTCACGATACCGAACAACCTCATTTTCGTCCAGATATACAAGATGCACGCCTTTCAGTTTCTTTGATAGAACGCTCACCATTGTCCTGGCCGTCTGAATTGCGCTTACTGAACGTTCTCTCAGGTTGTTCAGCGTGGCCTGGTGCTTCACGAGTCCGCCAACTCCGTCACATGCATTTTTCCCATGTCCAGATGCAGAAAATAACCACTGGGCTTGTGGGCAATCGTCCTTTGCAAATTGGTGAAGCTGGTAGCGATTCTTGAAATGACTGGCGGCGCCGTCACTTACGTACGTCACGTACGAGTATACCGCAACGTTGTCTTCAACCCACTCCTTCACTTTTTCTAGAGCCAAGCAAGCGTGAGCGGCGTCGTGACACAGGTCCTCACTGATGATGGCAAAGCTGTTTGTAGATTTTCTTGTCGTCACTACACATGTAAATATCGAAACTTGTTTTTTTTTTCCAGTGATATGCTTGCACTTCGTCAGGAAGCACGATGGTCCAGTTTTCAGCAAAGTCAAAATGAAAGACAATGCTCCCGCGTTGCATGCACTGTTTTTCATCGTAGACCGCTTTACCTTGCGTTAGCCGTATATGGTTGTGAAGTACCCAACTTCCAACCGTCACTTGGATGACTTTTAGGAAAGTCTCAGGTTCCTAAGTTTTTTTCACAAGGTCGCCGGACTCCCATGTTGCAAGCACAATCTCTTCATCCTCCGGGATATCAAGTTCCTGGAGTGTAAGAAACTGGCCTTTTGGGCAGTGATCACAGTCTCCTTGAAGGCACAGTTCTGTTGCTGGGTCGCACAGAAATGCCGAGTTCATTTCACCAGTGTTGAATGTTGAGCCTGTAACGTTCTCTAGAGCGGCAATACAAAGATAATAATTGGCGCAGCACACACAAACGCACACTTCCTGGTGTGGAATACATTGGACCCATCTAGGGCGCAACGAATAAAATTTCGTTAGCCCAACGCCGGAATCGGGATGCTTGTCTTTGTATATACGGAAGGCCTCTCGTATTGAGCGTGTCATGAAGCGCTTTGGCACGAACGTTTTCTCTCCGTTGAGCATGACAGAGATGACGTCCTTCTGGTTGGGACTTTGGCGCGAACATTGTAGCTCGTCTTTCGTGAAGTACTCTAGGGCAGCAGACAGGTTCTCAGGGCTCACCTTGCACCTCGTGTAAGGATCCGGCTCATACCACACGCCATGCTTTTCTTTGAGTTTTCGGGATTTACTGATGAGGTACATTGAGGCCTGCGGAATCATCTTTTGAACCTCATTCTTCGTCAGTGTTGACGGCAGGAGTGTAAGCAGTTGACAACGTTCCCGGAGAGAGGTGGCGGTTTCAAAGACCTGCCGAAAGTTGTCCACCCACTCAGTGCATGTGGAGCATGTTGGTTCGGACGACCCCGATGGTGCGTCCCTGTCGTACGCAATACGTAGCCTTGAGCGTATATTCTTGACAGCAACCTGCTCCAGTTCTGTCTGCTTTCTCTTGACATAGGCAGGCCTGTCCCGACTTCTTACGACGCTTGGTTGTCTCAGCGGCGACACATCTGTAGGTAGTATGCTGCGATTTAGATCTTCAATTGCTTCTTCAGCTGGCACAAATATGTCAGGGCACTGCTCTGAGCTTCGCATCAAGATCTCCTTAGCGATGTGCATGAAGCAATGGTAGCACAGGTAGTCCGTCGCACTCACTTTGGTGGAACAGTCAGGCGGAAGAATTTGCTTCAACGAGTTTAGGTCCAACTCGCCAACACTTCGAAAATTCCGCTGCTTTGGTATAGTCTTTTTGTGTTTGCAAAAGTAATCTGCACAAAACACTCGTTCGGAGCTCCAGGACGTCTTCATAATGTATACATAAATAATAGAAATTAAACCCCAACTGATGGCATATAATTGCCAAGTGAAAGAACTACTGGGTGCACAACTGACAAGTCCGAGGCTGAGGAGCTCACTCACTGCAAACATACATTTGAAAAGAGAGGTCACAACTGAGGCTGTCGGCGAAGCTTGATCCACGTCAAAGGAAGAAAGAGGGAAAGTCTCCAGACAAAAAATTGTGGTCAGCGGCCTTCGAAAAAGACTTTCCGGAATCGCACTGTCGTCCCTCCACGCGCTGATATGAAAGCACCCGAGCTTCTACCACGTGGTTCATGACACAGCCTGAACCATGTCGGCGACTGGTTCGCGAGGGGTTGGCGGTGGGGTTACGTTGATGGTCACTCGGATTAGCCCTTGCTGTACTGAGCTACCGCCTGCAGTGCCTTATCGCCGGCTGGTGTCAACAACGAGAACACACACACCCTGTCTACACCAAAACTACAAGCGTTCACCGCACACGCGTCGCCGCCGCTTTTAAGCTTTTGTGAAATTGCTTTCTTTTGCCGCGGAGAACCGCCTTATCTTAACTACGCGCCTGAAATCCTTCCAGGCGGGCGTACACAATATCAAGCGTTTCGAGAAATGCCCGTGGAGTAGAACTATGGGAAAATTCGGAGCCCGCGATGTCGATATCGTCGCCGTTGTGTTAGTACGCCGTCGCGTACTGCAGTCCCCCGTTGGGGGAGGGGGGGGGGGGGGGGGGGGGGCGGTCTTACTACGATAACATGGCGACAGCGTTTACACTCTATGTATTTACGCGAGGCTCGAGTATTTGGGGATAATGCTGCCGGTTGGTGTGCCCCTTTGTGCCTGATATTATCGCCCGTGACGCCAGCGAGTGAGATGGCGACAGGCATGACTGCTCAGTTAACAGGCGTCGGCGGCCATGTTTTGCTGGTTGAAGCGAACCCCCTTGTCCTTGACAGCGAGCGGGGAAATGCGAAAAAAAGATTGTATCGGCCGTTTTGCCAGAACTAGCGACGAGTGTCGTCTGCGGTTTCCGGCAACTATTTTGCCATAATAGTGAGCTTAGCGAGGAAATGATTTTTGCTAGCCACAGAACACTACCACGCAGAAAGGGAATGCTTGAACATGTTTTTGTTCTGGATATATATCAGGGATATATATGAGAGAGAGAGAGAGAGAGAGAGAGAGAGAGATGAAGGTAGAGCGGAAGAGGGAATAGCATATAGTGTCGCAGGTGAATAAAGTAAACAAAGTTCCTAGTGGCCGATGGCTGCATGATCTTTTCTCGGATCACTAGTCCGTAATATGATACCTCTTTGTACACAGTAGTTTCTCCTTAATTTAAGTGTGTGAACGATTTCTTTAGTTATCATTGACCTCATCTGAATAAAAATATATAAAAGATGTGTGTTGGTTTCATGAAACTGGAACTCAGAGTCAGTTCTTGTATAAAACACTGCTAAGTGTAGGCTTTGAAAAAGGACCCTACTTTGGGGAGTTGTATCTTCTTTCTCAATAAAATGATGCAACATGTTTTTAATGGAAATGAATGCCAAAATAGAGTATAACAGGTTACCTAAATTTAAAAAAAAATCGAGGGTGGTGTTTTTTTTTTATTCGCATTGGAATTTTTCTTTGTTTGATTTTTTTTCCATGTTTGACTAAATATATCCTAAGTATTGTATCACACAGATACCTTAGTTATTTTTTAAATATTAGCTATATATTAGTAGAATAATATCTGCAAATTATATCATAATGATTAAATTATTTCATGAGATACAGACCTCCAAAGTTTGCCATTTGTCGTTCGAGCAGGCATGTTTGTCAATTTTTAAAAAAATAAATAAATTTTAAATAAATATGATTACTTTTTATTACTAGCAAGCTATACCCATAGTTTGCGCCTAAAACGTATTAGAGTTCTCCTAATGTTATCGCTTTAGCTATTCACTCTCAAACGGGCCCCCTCCATCAGTGCGCGTTAATGCAACTGTCCACCGCCTCATGCCTTACGATTTTTCCTGTCCCCAAGTATTTTTTCTAGTCAAAACTAAGTTTGGATTCGTTCATACCAGACACTAGACAATAACATATAAAAACATCAGTTGATTTGAAAATGTCGACTAGCCATCCTTTGGTCGATCTTATCTGAAATCACCCTATAATTTTTTCTATGTATCTTGCTTTTCCATTTTTCTTTCATTTTATTTTAAACTTATTTTCGTTTTTGGTTGCTTAAAGGGATACTGAACCAAAATTTGGATTTTGCAAAGTAAAGCTGCAGAAGTGTTGAACTGGACGCTACGAACTCCAAAACATCACTCGTACATCGATATCTCAAACGGATGGCCGTACTTTTGGAAAAGAAGGGCGCGATCAAGCGAGTTCTTTGACGTAACTGTCCTCCGGGAGAATTTGAGAATTAGGAGAAGTGGCCTCGCTTCTCTCCTCCTTGCTTCAATTCAGCAGCTTGACGGGACGTTGCGAGAAGGAGAGAGAATGGGAATCGTGACGTGCCTTGGCTCGTCGGCCTTGTCGGCCGGGTTCAATCGCGCACTTCTTTTCCAAAAAAATACGGCGATCCGTTAGATATATCGCCGTATGAGAGATATTTTTTGGTTCCGCAGCTTCCCGCCTATCCGCCCGGCCTTGTTCAGTGAGCTCGAAATTTCGGTTCAGTATCCCTCTGAAGCGAAACTTGAAATGCACCTATTATGGTCAGAAATAGGTTCAATATGATCAATGATATTCATAAATCATAATCGCGCGTTTGTATTTTGAACGGATGGCTATATTTTTCACCCTAATGGGCCCGATTGGGCGCGCGCTCAAAAATCGGCCATCGGAGAGCGCGATGCGTCTTGGGATATTGGGCGCATTCGTGACGTCACTTGTGCCAGACGGGAAAGGCTACGGCGTGAATGTTGTGGTTACGAGCGTTGCCACTTGGTGGCGCGTCGACGATATACGACCTGTGACAACGTGGCCGTTTGAGATGTGCAAGGGCTGCACGCACGCTGCACCACGGCAAGTCGGCAACCACGGCAGCACTGACAAAACCAGCTCTGAGGCCGGATTCTCAAAGCGAACTCGCGACGAAAAAAGTGCGTACGACAAATTTGAGAGAAAACCCGTACTCTCGAAACGAAATTGTCGTAACCTTTGCGCAGGTTACGACAGAATCCTACGACAGCTCCGAAGCTGTCTTACGCACTTTTTACGATCAAATCAACAAGGCCGACAACGTCGCTCAGTTACTTGGTATCGGCCACCAACGGACATTTATTTTTCTACGTGCTCTTCTCGTGCGTCCCGACTTCAACCAGCAAGAAAAAAGGAAGGAGTACTTGAAACAGACCACGACGATCAAGAACGCAGGATCCACAAACACACGAGAAGAACTACAACGGCCTCGATTCTGCCGACCGAGCGAGCTCGGCAGAATATAGTAGGCCTAGCAGCAACATCGACTCGGCGCACCGTTGCTCCGGCGGTCCTTGGCCAAGACTGTCTGTCCATGACCGGCTGGCCTGCTGAATGGAATATGCCCGCGCGACCCTTGTGGACCCTTACCGGATGAGTAGTTTGATCCCTGAACTAAATTTCAGAAGTCAATATTTTCCCCTTGTCATCTCGATCTCCTTGTTTTCCGAGACAGCGGTGACGAACGCTGTCGTCGAAAAGGGACTTTCATTGATTCTATCTCCTTGTTTTGTGTGATATAGAGCTTAAATAAACGCCATACGGATTACCTTCGCAACTCGGTATGTACACTCTGTTATTAGTATGCCATTTTTATTCTGACTCGACGCTACGTCACTGTCGAGCTATAGCAGTTCGTGGGAGCTACGCGATGTCGGTCTAACCTTTTTTTGTCGAGTGTCATGTCAGTATCGAGTTGCAATCATAAAAGATCGGTCCAGAAGCGCTTACCGAAACGCGGCCTAACAGAGCGAATCCAGCACTTCGATCAAACGCGCGTGCCCGCTCCGAGTGTGAGCAGGTATTTGCGTGGCTCTTGCTGACACCCTCGTAGTTCAAACATATCCTTTTTAACGTCAGCTCGCAGCTCGCGACTCGCAGCAACTAATACCGGCCGTGCCAGAAGCACGCCCGGGTCGTGTCGTGCAAAGAGCCGCAACGAGAACGAGCTCACTGTGGCCAACTACGCTTTGGCTTTCTCCGCCAAGGCTTTGCAAACGCGTTCAGGCCTAGGCGAATTCTGCCGGCACGCCGTATTGCCGCAGAACGGCGCTGCTATTATGGTACAAGTGATGTCACGAGAGCTTTCCCCCAATCACCAGATGAGAATTTGAAATCGAATTATGTTTAAAATTAGTTCTCCTGTGTTTTACAGCGCAATATTTATATTTCCGAGGTGGTGCCTGTCCCTAGCCCATATTTATGCAACAAGATCGGCGCTAAAATTTCATTTCACTACCCCTTTAAGCTGTGTGAAGGTTCCGGCCAGGTGCACGCGTAAGCACAGTGGTTTTTGTGGTCTCCACCAACTACCGTATTTACTCGCAGAACGAACGCACTTTTTTTTTTCTCGAAAAATCGATGCAAAGTTAGGGGGAGCGTTTATTACGGGAAGTAAAACTTTTGCCTCCGTATTTAGTATTTACTCGCATAATGAACCGACCTTTTATCCTGAAAAATCGAAGTAACTTCTTATCTCTTTACGCGCGGCGCCCGACCCCGTAACCAAACTAAGCTGTGCAAAAAAAAAAACAACAAAAAAACTGTGTTTTCTTTTTCTGTTAATTCCTGGGTGTTTTCTTTTTGCCGCCTTTCCCAAGCTGTTTTGTTTGCTTAGACGAGGGCACTCCGCTTATCTTCCTTATCTCCTTGCGCGCGGCGCGTGACCCCGCCCCGTAACCAAACTACGCTGTGCAAAAAAAAAAAAAAAAAAAAAGCTTTTTTTTGTTTTTTTTTTAGCTCCGTGGTTTTTTTTTTTTTTTTTCTTTTTGCCACCTTTCGCAAGCTGTTTCGTTTGCTTAGAGCGCGTCTCCGCTTCTCTTCCTTACCTCCTTGCGCGCGGCGGCGCACGAACCCAAAGTCTAAACTGCGCTGTGCAAAAAAAAAACAAAAAAAACAAAACAAAAAAAAAGAAGAAAAGCTCCTCTTTATGTTTTTTGTTTTTTTCTTGCTTCCGTTGGATCTTTGCCAATTTTTTTAACGCCCTTTGCAAGGCGTTTGTTCGCCCACGCTGCCCATGCATTCGCGACCTCGCTGCACCAGGATAGAAAAGTGCGTTCATTTCGCGCGCTTGGGGGGAAGGGGTCAAAATTTTGACGTCCGAGTTGGGGGTGCGTTTATTACGCGAGTGAAAAAAAAAGTCGAAATTTTGAGAGCCTACTTGGGGGGTGCGTTCATTACGCGAGTGCGCTCATAGTGCGAGTAAATACGGTACGCTCTACTATATTTAGCGGCTCTTAGATGCTCTATTTGGTAAGCTCCCGTTTGTCGATACCTTCGATATTAGCAGAGACGCGAGGGAATCTCAACTCGAGCTTAATTTAACACATTTTAATACATCAAAATATTGACAAATCAAACAATTTTACAATCCCCTTTGAATTCAATATATCCGGGTTTGACTGTAGCGCATTTTCTTTCTTTAATTAGCAGATTTCAGCCACCCATTGACGTACAACTATGTGCCAAGCACTCACTAGTACATCCAGTCTTGGGTAAGTTACTTTTAAAAAGTAATTCGTTACAGTTACAGTTACTTTTAAAAAAAGTAGCAAAGTTACTGTTACAGTTACCGCAACAAAAAAGTAACTCGTTACAGTTATAGTTACTTTTCAGTTACTTTTCTACAACACAAAAAAAATTAGGAAAAACTAGAAAACGCTTTTCACCAAGTTTATTTGTATAAAATGAAAAAGCGTGCTTTTCAATTCATATTGTAACTTAGCAGCAGTTGCTTCTCGAAATTAGTGTCTAAAGTTTTCCTTGTTTGATAATGAACACGTCCCTGCCCTTGCTGAACAGGCGCTCGTCTAACGCCCTAAAAAGGAATTGCTGTGTTGTTTTGCCGGAACAGGTTTTTGATTACCGGGTAGGCATTGAGGCAACAGAGTGCCGTTTTCTGCGGTCAAGTTGTTAGTAACCACCTTCACAACAGCAAAATACTCTCTGTACGCTGGCCGTGGTAGTTCTTTGTTCTTATCAACATTCATATCCTTGGTAGCACTAGCACATTGCTGGCTCGTGGACGGTTGCGCTGGGTTCATTGAGTCCCAGGACATATTTCAGTTCGTACCTAGCAAGCCAGAAACAAACCCCACGCAAACAGCAGTAAATTTTGCCTCGACTGTTGACACTACACCGGAGTAGTGGCGCAAATCAAAATATGAAACATGCGCAGTGCGGAGTGGTGGCGCTAATCAAAATATGAAAGATTCGCAGTGCCCTCCGCATGTATTGTTGTTTCACGTTTGATTCAACCGATTAAAAAGCGTTTGCACAGAAAAAAAGAAAAACCGCAAAAGAGACAGTTCTTCAAGATACTAAGATGCAATTGTTCAGTCACAAAGTACAAGCACTTGCTAAAGATAGCTACATTTTTTTTTCACCAAATCTACACATGACTATAATCGGGTCGTGACTGGCGAGAAAGAACGTATTCACAAGTTTGTGCAATAAATAACTTGACACTCGAAATGTCAGAACAGACAATTTGGAAAGCGCAAAGAATGGCTAAATTGTACTCATTCAGTGATTTATTATTCATAAAAAACTGGAAAGTAACGACAAAAGTAACGTCGTTACTACTTTCACCCCTGCTTCAGAAAAAAAGTAATAAAACTATAGTTACAAGTTACATTCTTAAAAAGTAACTCGTTACAGTTACAAGCTACAAAAAAAGTAACGAAGTTACAGTAACGCGTTACTAGTAATGTATTACTACTTAAGACCGAGTACATCCATCCCTGTTTACAATTTCTGTAGACTTCTGTACTGAATTATTGCAGCAATGCTGAGACCGAGAGGGGTTCTTTGGATCTCGACTGACAGAGATAAAGGTTCCTCATGATCGAGAAGTTTGGGCACTCCCGAAGCGGGCAGGGGTGGGGATTGAACAAAGGGATCCTGGACTCAATCCCCACCCCTGCGTAGTGCGTGCCAAAGACCCCGGGCGAACGGCAATAGTGCCCTCGCAAAATTTCTCGTCTGCAGAACTTCAAGGCGGGAGGGAGGTGTGCCCACCTGGTACCAGGAGTAGGCACGCTTGGTGGGGCTGATGAGGATGGTGACCAGTTTGGCACGGGGGAGCAGGGCATGGGCCCGCTGGGGTACCGACTCCCCGTCAAAGTAGTTGGCGCTCTTCTCAAACAGCAACGGGGACGTGCCGTTCTTGGGCACCGGGAAGAAGCTCTGGTACCTGCGGCGTTGGGTGGGGGTGTACCTCTGGTCCTTAACATGAGGTCGTGAGACTTTGTTTCACGTTAAATCCTACCGCAGCCAATCCTAAGATCTGACGGGGTCGATCGAGCAATGCCAAAAGTGTCTCGTCGTGTTGCTCATCGTATTTGAGAGTGAATTTGCTGAACCAATCGACGGCAGAAAAGAAAGCACGGCACTGCGGTGCATTTGCTGTACACAATTGGTTTGGCCGGTGATGGCGGACGTAAAAAGACAACGGGCACCAGGACGATGCACTTTTGGTGCCGCTTGATCGCCTCTGTCAAATTGTGGCATTGGTTGTGGTCAGACTTGACGTAAAACGGAGTATAAAAGCTGCATTGCACCCGCAAAAACTATTTAATTACCATAGTCACTCGCCGATTTTCCCGACTCGACGGATATCGTGCAGGAGTCCATACAACCGAGTGACTTGAAGGAATTATTTTGGTCGAAATATTACATTCCAACCATGATAGACTGCGGTACGATACCTTCCAGAGAATTCACTGGAAGCAATCATGGTTCTATTCTGACAGCAGGCAAGACGATTTAGACAAACAAGCCTTTCCGAGTTCATCAAAGACAAAATTGTTCAGCTACTCCAGATTATTTTGAGTAATCAAAACCAAATGCAACATACACACATCATTTATCTCCTCAGCACTTAAAATTAGGGGTGTGCAAATACCGAATAGTAGTTATAAATCAAATACCGAATCGAATTAAGAAAAAAAAGCCGAATATTGAATAGTGATTTTATTTGTAGGAATCTTACAAAGTGTGCTGTGAATGAAATTATAATATGTGCAGAGTATGCGCATGGTGCAGAATATGCATCTCATAACGAACAAAAGCTAAAATGTATAGCAGTTCTAGTGAAAAAAAAAAAAAAAAGAAAAAAGAAAAGCAACTGCAGATGGACGTTGGGCACTAAAGATCCAATTTTATGGCGCAAACATAATCTATCTACCCTAAGCGTCACAAAAAAAAAACAAAAAAAACCAACCAAAGTTACAGCCACGCGTGCCTTTTTTTCTCGTTTAAAGCAAGACCTAACACCGTGACATGTCCTTTTTTTTTTTTATATATTTATATATCTCAGAAAAGGGACATTTTGCGATATTCGGTCTCAATTTTAAGAGAAAAAAAGCACCCGGGATTTTATTTGATATAAATAAACAGATAGCTGTGAAATCTGCTTAAACAGGCTTAAACAATATAATCTGAAGTAAGAAAAAAAACATGTGGTTAGGTGGCACAAGTCACCATCCAAATATCGCTATGCATCCATCGACCTATCCTGTGTTAGAGAGCCCAGATTTAAAAGAGGGAGCAAGCAAAACTGAAACCATGGGGACGGCTCCTGCTCAGATTGGTCGTAAGTGAGCATGTGTTTTGTAGTCACGTGGAAAAAAGGCAAGGAAACGGAAGAGCGACGACGCCTGCCCGAACGAAGCTTTCGTCTTTTCGTCACCTTCTCGCCGTTCGTAATTCAAAAGTGGCTATCGAACGGTTGGAAACCCTCTCAAATCTAGGCACACTATTTTTCCGTTCCGTTTCGTTCCGAATCAGAATTTGCGGCTTGCGGTTCCGAAAGAATGACGCCGACAACTCGGCTGGTTTAATCAATGTGGTTAACGTGGTTTTCTTTTTGTGATCTTGCAGTCGCCGATTTCTTTGAGCGTGGCAAGTCTGTTCTACATTGGAGCTTCATTTTGAAATGAGCGGCTTTACTTGTGAAAAGAACAATTCCTCTCAGGAAGCGGCGCAATCGGGATGTTTCGGTTGTGACTCAAGGTTAGATTGCGTCACGATCATGAGTAAATCTGTGTGCTATGAAGTTTGTGGCGTTCGTTACTTTTCTTTTTTTCTAACATGATTAGATTTTTGTGGAATGGTAGGACCAAGAGGTTAATCGCATGGTCTGTCAAACATCACGGCGCTAACATAGGAAGATAAAACGGCTCTTTTGTCAGCTCCGCACCGACCGCGCGTCTTTGGCCGAATGTAATGAATATTCGAGTGACCGAATACTAGGAATTCGATTCGCGAATCGAATTATTCGGGGACTTGCTATTCGATTCAAATTTGTATATTCGAGTATTCGCACACCTTTACTTAAAATCTATATACCTCTCCCCAAATCTGAAGCGGACGAAATCAATTTACAGGGTTAGAAAAAATATGCCTCCACTTTCCAAGTTGAAGTTTGTTTCTTCGTACGAAAAAGACAAAATGGCATGCGTTGGGACAAAATGCAATGGTTGCGCACCATGCGAAACAAACAGTGTGAATACGACAGCGGAGCTTTTTTGCATTCTACTACATCGGGTTACTGATGAGCCCAAAATTCTATTGCCTAGGTTGGAGCCCCGAAGAAGCACCCTTCGTGACACTACACTCTGTCCCACCTTACGACGAACCTTATGATGGAGCAAATCGGATGCTACGAGCCACCGGAGCATGTAAAAAGACCTCCCAGTTGGGCAGAGCGTAGTCACATGACAAACGTGGAGTGCCGGTTCTGATGCCAGCGATTAAATCCCAAAAGAGAAACAGGAAAACCATTGAACACTTGTTTGTGCTAACAGTATTGCGCTCTGCACCCGCAATGAAAACACAGAAGGCAAACACAAAATTTTGGAGGACTATATGTGCGAGCCCATTGCTTGCCGTTCCTTTGGTATGCTAGTGCTCTTTCAATGCTGAAAAACACTCACCAGTCGAGGCCCCGGTAGTAGTTCTTGCCATTGAAGAACTGCACTTCTTCGAAAGTGTCAGGGCTGGGGTGGTTGCTTGCAATAGTGGGATGAAGGGTGAGAAACGTGTACAGTGCTGTTGTGCCTGAAACACATAGAAAAGGGGCCCCCATCGCAGACTGCACTCGTGACAGGTCGCTTTCATCATTTCAGGTCGAATCAAAAACAAGTGTTCAACTAAAAGTAAAACAGCGCCAAAAAAAACAATGATATATTACGGTGTCAGAAGACTACCCAATCAATATTTTGCTACAGCTTCTCATATATTTTTAGTAAAGAAACACAACTGTTCGAAACCGAAACGGGACTGGGGAGGAGGAAGAAACATAGGGGAGGAGAAATTTGACAAAAGTCCCGTAGCCTGTGATACTTTTTTTTTTTTTTTTTTTCCCAATCAACCCTTTTGCAGCTTTTTAGCAGCCACAATAAATGGGTCTCATGTTTCTTTCCTATTTTTAATATTGTGCATGCCCTCGATGACCTGCGACTTGTATTATATTTAGTGGTGGTGTCTAAACCATAGAAAACAGCACGTGACCAGGGAGAAGAGAGTGAGCGCGACTCAAGCTGGCCAGACCTCGATCGGCGGTTTCTGGGCAGAAAGAAAACAAATTTCGAGCCGCAAATTGTTTTCTGGGTAGTTGGGCTCTCATATGTCATGTACAAATCAAAACCTTGGTGGGCATAAATACCCTGTCAGTACCCCTTCAAGACTGCTTGTGTGTAGGAACGCGAAAGCACTCCAACAAGCAGCGCACCATATCTTCCTTTTTCAAAAGGTGCTCTGGAGGTGACATCACGTTCCCCTACTGCGCAGCTCCACGGCTTCCGTGACAATGCATCTGCATTGCAGTGCTTTTCTTTGCATTTTGTTTATGAGGCACGTCCGCTTTGACCTTGAGTGGCCCACCGGCTTCTGTGACAATACATCTGTGTTGCTGTGCTTTTCTTTGTGTTTTATTTTTTATGAGGCGCATCCGCTTTGACCTCGAGCAGCCCTGCCGGCTTTTGTGACGAAGCATCTGATATGACGTGTCGCAGCCAGTGGGACTTGCATGTTTACATCTGCCGGCCTGTCCGACGTAAACATTGCCACAGGACAATTTGATGTGGCAATGTTTACATCGGACAGACCGGCAGATGTGTGAACGAGAGGTGAAGAGAGCATGCTCTATCGATTAGATCATCGCCAGCAGGCAACTTGTCAGTACACTGATAGGTGCGGTTGCAAACCCGTTCTTGATAAAACGATTATCTTAAGATGGCACAGTCAACAGATGACTAGAGAAATTTTAAAACTCTGTTTGTACACTTTGCGCACTTTTTCGTCTTTGACCTCCATTGTTATTTTGGTGCTGTTTTACTTTTCGTTTTCTTATCTCGAGATTTGGTCTATGCTACGCCTTCTGCTTTAAAGGTAAGAAATCCAGAGACATTTGATTCTAAAAGAAGGAATGCAACTGAAATAAGTAACTGAAAGCTGATGGTCGTGTCGTAGGTAGACAATAGTCGAAAAGAATTACCTAAGCGAGGTAATTCCACTTTTGGTCACAACCAAGCAAAAGGTAAAAACAGCTACCGTGCGGGTTCAGCGGGAAAAATTGCTCACGATTTTAGTGAGCAATCTACAATAACACTGCGGACTAACCAGAACAAGAAGTGAAACATGATACAACTTCTTTCAAAAATCTGCTTGCTGCTAGCAACATGGTAATATTAATCTTGCTTCTTCCTTATAGGTATGCATATCAAAACTTCGGCGATGCTACTGATGCACATGGGAACAAAGACAATGAAGCTGTTTCACACAAGACTATAAACACCTTATTTTAGTTTAAAAGTGCATCGAAGAAGACTGAGCTGCTATGGAAGGGGTATTTTTATTCACTCACCTGTCTTTTGGGGCCCAATGACTAGAAATTTTGGCAGCTGTTCGCATGACTTGCTAGATGACCAGATTGATAGGTGACGCTTGTCTTCGCACGGGTTCTGGAAGCAGAAGAAACAAATGTAGTCAATTACTTTATAGATATTCACAAACTCTGATAATGGCACTAGAATGAAACACAACAAATTCCTTATGCCTCATCAGTTAAACACTGCATTTGTTAGGAACTATCCATCAACAAATGTTGTAAACAATATAAATGTGTCTACTTTTCCTTATGCTATTTTAAATACTTGAGGCTGCTTTTACTTCTAACATGCCTACCAACTTGCTTTGACCTCATAACTAACAATATGTAAAAAAAAAAAAGAATTGATTTGTTTTATGGTTTTCATCCATCCTGCCTCCCTCACCATCCAGATGGGGTCTGTCTCGTCCGGGTACATCTGGAAGTACTTCTCGGCCAGCTGGAGGGGCGGGATGGTGCTCAGCTTGAGGTTCGTCCAGCACTTGACAAACTTGAGCACCGTCTCAAAGGTGTACAGCGAGAGACGGTCATTGCCGTAGTTGGACAGGTGCGTCATGAAGATGTTGATCTGAATGTGGAGGAGAATTCGGTACCTTCCACAGTGACTTGGTGAACAGTGGCTCAGTGAGCAAGCCTTATGGTTTAAAGTCTGCATATCTAAAGGGGCCCTGACACCCCCGATTGTGATTTATTTTTACGGTCTCAAATGCATCAAGATGGTGTCAGAAACAGTGAAAACAATTTCATTGTGAAAAACCACTTTCTTCTACGTGAGCACACGTCAACACTCTGTGCTCTGCTTTCCACCAAAACCCTTTTTGCCTGTTTCTTTTTTTTTTTTCTCTTTTATCACGTGCCATTATGTAGACAACAACAAGCATTTTTTTAATTTTAGATCCTTGAAAAAATTTTTTTATGGTGTTTCATTGCAACACCCACGAAACATATTTTTCATGACTCTATCAAAGCAACGATCTAGCCATTTTCAGAATATCCAAGGCAATGACAAACAGCAATCGTGGCCAGGGGAGGTTTTGCATTTTACAATGTTTTTTTTTCTTTTTTTCATTTTCCAAAAATGTTTATTTCTTGCAAATCCTAAAACATTTTGTGGACCATCGTAAGATCAGGTAAGAAGCCACCAGGACAGCAGCCACTTCGCTTACACAAGCACAGTCAAACCCAGTCATAGAGGTGGTAGCATTTTTTGAGGCCAGCCGATACATTGCTTCGGATTGGCGGACTGGTTCGTACGGTGCTCCGTATGTCAAGTCCCACCTCTAAGCCCAGGGACGGATGGGGCTATCAACACACAGAACAGTTAGCACTGCACTCTATGTGTAAACAGGCGTCAAGGCAACTTGGAGCTACTGAGCATCTAGATTACCACAAAACTAAAACATAAGTTTAGGGGAGCAAGCCCGGAGTCCCTAGGGATGGCAGCATGGCTTCTCCACTAAAATGGTTTCATAACAGGCAAATCTCTATCCCAGTCCCTTTGAGCATGGGTTCTCAAACAAGGTTTGTAGGAACCCAGAGGTGTCCCACAGTATCCTCATTTGTTCCTCAAGCTCCCAAATTTTTTTTTTTACCTTATCTGCCTTTATTTAGAGTATTTTCCCAGCTAAAGCACAATTTTAGCAGGCCCGAGCCATTCATTGATGCATAATTATGAGCCAAACACTTGCTACCATGTAAATTACTGCTTACAAAGTCTGTAGCCTCCTGTCCCCCTTTACTGCATCAACGTCGAAACCAGAAGGGGCTCCTTGAGGTTGAAAAGCTTGACAGTGCCTGTCTTTGAGGAAAGGAATGTCCAAAGAGGATGCTTCCAAGTTTAGCGGCAGAGTCTCGTGCGCTTTCGGAGAATACCGCAGTAGAACGCTTCACCCTGCGGGCTGTGCCCGCCATGGGCTTACCGGGTTGTAGACGAACAGGTGGAAGAGGTCTCCCCCGTGAATGCTCCTGTCCAGCTTCTCTCTGCCCCCCGGGTACCTCTCCAAAAATATGGTGTGAGTGTAGAGGCCGCACGTCTGCCGTGGAAGGACCTGCAAACATTGCGGAAGCCACATTAAAAATAAAAGTCTAGGAAATGAATGCTTTCACTTTGAGTAGGACAGCTAATTGACATCTGACCAACTGGTCCTTTCTTTTTCTGCCAATATAATTAGTCAAAGGTCCGATATCTCTTATGTGTCCAAAGTTATTACCAGAAATCTACTATCAATCGATAGATTGCTAGGGGACGGTTTTGAATGCACTTTCTTACTTAAACAGACTGAAACAGGAACAGGGACTTCTCAGTAAAAAGTCCGAGGACACCTTCCGTAAAATACCGGGCAAGCGCCCACTCAAAATTGAGAGATAATCGCAGAAAAATAGGGGGTGGGCGCTTGTTTGGTCATCAATTTTACATGTAAATGTATGGTGCGTATTTTCTCAGAACTTACAAATTTGGTAATGGGCGCTTAGTGTGGAATGGGAAGATGCACGGTATTCTACGGTAAGCACTTCTTACGAGTTGTGAATGCGAAAGCATGAATGTCGTTCTTCCGCTCCCTTAGTTCATCTGCCATCTTTTGCAACTGCCGAGGTAGCGGCCAATGGCCGAGAGAGTGCTCTCATGAAGTGGCTGCGCTGTGCTGAGGTCGGCCGTGCAGCCTTTCCAGAGCTTGGCCGAGCGGGCTGTGCGGCCAGGTCTTACCCCTTACCAGCAGCCGGGCCACTGTGTGCGCTGCGCCGCCATGAAGAAGGCTTCTCTGGTGGCGTTTTTTTAATGTGAAAGCATTAACTGTCTCATGCAGCGAACTGACGTCATCAGCTTTGAAACCACGCCAAGCGTTGGCCAAACGGCACCTAAAATCCCCTTAACTAAGGGAGCGAAATAATTTCTGATGGATTATGCTCCCATTGACTGGTGCACGTCATCAACGAATGAGGCTCCCATTGGCTCTTGTGCGGCGTACTTCCAAAAAAAAAAACCCACCAGAGAAGCCCTCTCCATGGCAGCGCAACGCACGTAGTGGCCCGGCCGCTGGTAAGAGCGGTGCAGTGGTGCGGGCCTGGCGGCAGAGCCCGCTCAGGCAAGCTCCGGGGAGGCTGCACGGCCGTGCTCAGTCCGACGCTACCCCTTCACGAAAGCGCGCACTCGGCCGTCAGCCGGGGAAACGTGGCCGTCTATGCCACTATGCCGCAGACGAACTAAGGGAGCGAAGAATGACATTCATGCTTTCGCATTCACAACTCATAAGAAGTGCCTAGGTGTCCTCGGACTTTTTAACTACGCCATGCGAGAGCCAATGGGAGCCTTGTTCCTGGATGATGCGCGCCAGCCAATGGAAGCCTATCCATCAGATTTCTGCTACAGAAGACAGGCTTCGCTCCATTGGGACAGGGGAAGGAGCCGTTTGGCGCGGCTTCAAAGCTGATGACGTCAGTTCGCTCCATGGGACAGTTAATGCTTTTGCATTAAAAGCTGTCAGCGCAATAAAGCTAAGAGGATTTCAGTGGAGTGATATTACCTCGTGAAACGGTGACGAACATCAGTCCGAAAAGGCTATGTAGTAAATGCACACAAAGATCTATATATTACATGTAAATTTGTCGGCAAGTTTAAACCACATGCGTGGTTCAGCTCTTCTTGAATATAATAAGAAAAGGAAATGAAACAAAGAATCCCCCCAAAGTAGGGAAGGGTGCTCCGAATGTTGACCTGCAAAAACTGTGTCTGAACTTCGGGGAGGGATGTTACTAAAGGCAAAAGAAAGTGCAACAACGGAAGGACCACCTGTCTTCCATCTTTGTGATGTATAGTGCCGTACGTGCGTAAACCTGACGTTTGTGGCTCATTTGTTGTGGCCCAGTGTTGCTGGCAACACTGGTTTGTGGCCCAGTGTTGCTGTATCATGAAAAATTGCTCATATTGTGGGGGGAAACATAGCTCCAAGGTACAAAGGAAAACTAAATTTGAACACATACAAGATGTGGGAAATAATCTTGATCTTGTCAAAAACATAGTTTCGGCTTCAAGCTCCTCTGAATCAAGATAGTGGCGACTTGCTCTGCACTCTCCTGTCATGCGGACTGCAGCTGCACTATCTTTATCATTAAAGAAAAATACTACAATGGCCAACCAAATATAGAGGAAGAACGAAAAAGAGGAAGAACCATGGTAGTTCTCAGACTTTGTGTCTTTACTAGCTTAGCTAGAACATTCATTAATATTTCTTTGTATAGAGGGTTTGGCAAAGACCAGAGTATCTCATTTTTGTTTGTGCATTTTTTATCTTATTTCAAATATTTTTCTATTCATGCTTGAAGTAGCACAGTGCAACAAACCTTTTGCAAGCAGAAAGAGCCCTCATCATGGCAACGGTGTTTTTGCCTAAAGGGATCATGAAATTATTTTCCAAATTCTTCCTCCTTAACTCAGAAGCAAAATGGGAAATCATGTGATCGTGACATCTTATTTCGCCCGGAAGATCTCCCAGCTGTCTGGAGTTGGCAGGGTTAGCTGTCCATGTTCCTTGCATCGGCTGCACTTGTCGATATATGTCGACCTACAGAGACGGCCCTCCCAGCCTTCTTTCCTATGTGGTCGGCATTCTATGACTGGCCACTCTGATTAATTTTGCTTTCATTGACAGAAATAAAAGTAATATCAAACCAATCTTGATGGCGTTTGTTGCCTTTGCCGAGCTTTTTACGCACAGATGTAGTATGCCATCAGGAATCCAGATGGTGCTAAAGTCGGTTACAAGTCAAAAAGGTAGGAGAAGCTCCTCCCACAAGTGTGATGCGCCTGTTTCAAATCTCTCCGCAGTCGAAAGAAGAGTTCACTGGAAATGCTCCTTGTTCCGTTTCAGTGGATTCCCACTTGTCTCCGATCCCACTTTTTAAGAAAGCGACCTTTGTATTCATTGGAGAGGGAACCGAGCCCCTGAAAGCAGTCTTTGTATCCATCGGGGGGGAAGCTAATCCCCGAAAGTTGTATTTGCTTCCGTCGGTGGGAGAGAACTCTAATCTCCTTCTCGTGGCTTCCACAATGCTAAGTCAAAGTCGAAAGATAAAGCAAATATGTACAGAAAGGCAAGACCCTCCTCGCGCGTTGGCCGCGACGTCACGGAAACGGTGGGACGATACTGGATGCGGAGGTGGCGGAGGGATATCTGATTCCCTTTGAGGGGCATTTGCCGCTACCTTCTTAACCTGTAACTGACTATAGAAATTTAAAACAGTGTCTATCTTTGATGGAAGAGGAGTGGGCCCCTTACAGACATACTATGGCCAAGGAACGACAGTTTATAACATTGAAAACGGCTTTCTTGCTAAGTTTCACACCGAACGGGAGCCCCTTGTACGATGTCCCAGAACACGGAACACTGGCGGAAAATCAACGGTATCAATCACATCCTTGTCACCAAAATGTAGTGGCCATCCTTGACCACTACAACATCGTTGAACTTGTCATTCGCAAGTGATGATAAGTAGATGGGATTGAAACTCGCGATGTCGCTGGCCCCGAATGCGGATCCCAATAACCCAATATTTGTCAACAGACTGATTGTTAATGAGTTCATACGTACAAGTGACACAATGCTTGTGTCCCATACGTGAGCTAGGTTCAGCTGACTGCTTGAGAACTGCGGATTCATCAAAGTGAAAAAGCAGAGCTTTCCGCAAGAGAAAAAATAAGAAATAGTCTGCTCTTATTTGAAATATTTCACACCTAAAAGCAGGCTTTCGGCTCTCTACCATCGTGCGCTAGTAGCTTTAATTTGATCCACTAAACCAGTGGCCCTCAACCCCGATGTTTAGGGGGACCCCTTCTGGATCAGCGGAAGTGATGGGGGACCCTACCCATAGGGGAGGAAGGGTGGTATTGGATAATTACAATAACAAAAAAGTAAATGAAGAAAACTAAAGGCATGCAAACCAAGTTTGAAGTTTTGAAACGGAGAATAATCAACTGTACACACTCAACACACATTGCTTGGTGTATTTAGCTTCCTGGGACAGCCATCATCATAAAAAAAAGTTTTATTGATTGGCTTGACTGACGGTCAAGGGGTTCAGGGACCCCAAGAAGGCCTGCAGGGACCTCAAAGGGTCCACGAACCTCCCTTTGAGAAGCGCCGCACTAAACCATAAGCACTTAGTGTGATTGAAATCCTTTAAAATTTACCCCTATCCAAAATTTATTTCATGGTCCCTTTAAATAAAAATGCAAGCAATAGAACTCTCGTGCAAGTTCTTACATACCCTTTCTATCAAAACTGTCTACGATCGGTCACACACTTTGTTTTTGCTCTATTATTCAGGGGTTCTTTTTTTCTTTTGCAGCATTCTACTTGGAGGTGATTGCGTGTTACACTTATCTTAAAAAAATGTTAGTTGGTGGGAAAAAGATTACAGGAAGATGCTTAAGCTTCGCCTTTAAGGGTTGAATGCGATAACTAAACACATAAACCCCAGCTTGTTCCCAAGCCGCGCAAGAGTGTCTGCCTGGCGTAGTCGGTAACGTGTCTGACTCGCAACCCAAGGGTCATGGGTTCGAATCCCTTTTCTGCCTCGAATTCTTCGAACTTTTTCTTTAAGGGGGGACACTACCCGGAGAAAAAAATATTCTTCAAAAAACATTGATTTTGAAAAATTACATATTTACATCCATCTACATCCAGAGAGTATTCCCAGAAATTTTCACTAGTTTACACTGCATAGTTAATTTTTTATAAATTATTTTCTGTCCACCAAAGCTAAAGGAAAGGTAGGGTTTGGAGCACTTTAAACACATTTTTCTCCGTTCCACTTTTTTGTAAAAATTCCATTTTAGTCAATCTATCGTTTGAAAATGAAAATACAGGCAAGGCTCGTTCTTCACTTTTCCTGACTGAAATTTAATAAGGAATACGTCTATGGAGTTTGTTTGTCACTTTACGGATGTCTTTTATAAAAAATGTTGACATTTTGTCGGAGACACAGAAGACCAAAAACTTGACCAATTTCGCAGAAGAGAAAATTGATAGAAATCAATTTTTTTTTACAAAAACCTTTCCATAGGCACACCTCCTAGGCATTCTGCTACATATCTAGCGAATAAAAATCTTTAATATTGTGATAGTTTTCTGACGATAGATTAACTAAACAGTGTAGGGGTGTTGCTGATAGAAGCTGCCCTAATTTCCTTCCCAATTAACCGACAGACCTAAAATTTTGTTATGCTCCCTCTAGCATGACCACCAGCCTACCCTGTAAATTTCATTAATTTTAAGCCAAGGGTTCAGAAGTTGACCCTCCCAGGGGGTGTCTCCCCTTAAGGCAAATGAATTACTTTATAAAAAGAAATCATTTGAGACATGTGGCGACCTTTAATTCGCATAGCATGTCATCTTTTAATCACTTTCATTTCACACGTAATGTCATATTTCACGTGAACATTGTGGGTTGTTAGAAATTTCCGGCGAGGAGATGTGGCTGTATTGTCATGACCTTATCGACCAATCATAATTTACCGTCCCACCAATGACGACAACGGCTTCTCTGCAACACAAGCTCCTTGAAGTTATCACTTTAAGAAAATTAATTTTGTTCCTGGACGAGAGTAAAACCAATGTAGCAACGCAGTAACAGTAGGGGATGGGTGCCACCTCTGCTGCGAAACGTGGCAAGAGGGCGAGGGGGGTTTCCCACCCACCATGACGTTGCGGTGCACGAAGCCCCTGCGCAGCCTGGCCGGGCGCAGGTGCGGGTACTCCTCGGTGCTGGTCACCCGGATGTTCCACACCTTCTTCCAGGCGTCGTACAGGGGCTCGTGGATCGGGTACACGCCAGAGTGGTGGGGCGCCACGGAGTACCCGGAGTCCGTCTGGATCCGGTGCTTCTGCCAGGACGCCCCAGACAAGCCCCAGGGTAAACTCCTGGCCAGAACACCCCCTAAAGAGACAACCTCTCCTACGAAACGCTCACAGTTCACATGCATGCTGGCAGCAGCGTAACGGATGAACCTATGAGGAGAGCAAGTTGTCTGTTCTTGCGCAGGAGTTGCGGTGACGTCAGAACGACGCCGAGCTCTGATTGGTAGGATAGTGGGTAGACCTCAATGCTAGATGCCTTGAGGTCCACCCACTATTTTTTTCAGTCAGCCAATAAGAGCTCAGTGTTCTGGCATAGTTGAATGTGAGTGCGTTCGTTTTTGATGACTTGTTACAGAAAGAATAAACAAAAAAGACGGACAAGGACGGACATGTCTGTCCTTGTCCGTCCTCTTTGTTTATTCTTTCTGTAACAAGTTGTTCTGGCATCATTACAGTCCATGTGCAAGAAGCAGACAGACTTGTGCTCTGCATAGATAGTATTTGCCGTCGGCCATAGTAGTGCGTTTTGAGGCTGAGCATGTGATGACGAAGAGCATCCTCCGGGTTCCTCTCGAATTTTCAAAACTGCCGTTCGTTGCAGACGGTAAGTTGCTTTAGTGACAGCTCATGCTGATAACAATGTGTGAAAACCTCCAATATAGCCGCTTGAGTAAAGAGTTTACTCCTATTGTTAGCACAATCGAAGTCCATATGAATGTGAACGTGATTAACGACCACTTCATACTGGGAGCACCAGGAAGCGGTGACTGTGATGGCACGTGCGCTTTGCAAATCTAGTGTGGCAAGGCACGAGATAAGGTGCATATATTGCATTATGGTTGCTGTTTTGTGATGCTGTTGGTACAAAGAAGTCAACAACTGAGTATGTATTCACATTTGTTTCAATTGCGACTGTGAAGCCAATCATGATGTCAACGAAGTGATGCGGGAGGCAAAGCTTTAAACGCTCTAAATTAGGACAATGTTTTGGCAATGGGTCACTAGCACTAGGCCTGGAGCCGGTAATTTCCAGAGATCATTTTTCTGAAATGAGGTGAGCCCTTTCTGGCATCTATTCTGGCAGGCAAACCATTTTCAGTCTTGGTATTCATGTATACCAAATGCAAACGGTTCTACCGAAACCTAAATTGAAAGAGACAAGTAGACTAGCACGCCAAAGATCAGAATATCACACTTTGTATCAGTAGGCAAGAGTAGAACTTTTCCAAGAAAAAGTTTGACATAGTAAGGATGCAAATATAGAGATTACCAGACTGAAACAAGCTACCTTGACATCTTGACTAGGACTCTGCCTATTTGTTTCCGGATTAGGTTGCTTATTGACTCTCATTTTTTCTTTTACTTTTTTTAATAAAAGTTGCACCCTCATTGTTGTATCTGGACTAGAAACTCTAGCAACTGATCGTTATAAGCAGTACATCGTTACATGTGGTATATCATAAGTGGATTGCACTGTACTTTCATTTTGTTATGTAGCTCCTTCAAAAGACGTTGAACCATGCCTATTTCAATGTACTAAATTTTATTTTTGAATTACTTAATTCTGAACTGAGTGCATTTGCCAATGCCTTACTGTGATTCCTTATCTTGCTCTGTTTGCAGTAGTTTAAACTGTAATCCATGGTCTTTGCTTCCCTGAATGGCAGCTAACCGCATTTCTCTAAAACTCTGTTTTTCTTAAAAAAGCACTGACACGTCAAAACCTTTTTTTTTTTTTTTTTTACTATGCGAAACGATTGAAAACGATGCCGGGACATTACCCTTAAAATTCGAAACTTGGGAATTCAGTATTTGTGAAGTAAAAAGATAATTTCCAACTGCCGAATTTGAAGTTCCCGCACAATCTGCGCCAGTGGAGTGACGTAAAATATTGAGGGATCCTGCGAGTCAAGTTTCTATCGTACCTCCGGTCGGAAACATATCGCCGCAACCTGAAGCGAGGAGGTAAGGAGTGAGAGAGAAGGGTGCCGGCGGACAGGGAAACCGGTTTTCGGCGTGCGTGCTGTGCTGACTATCACTTCGAGCAGACGACACTGTCCCGGCGGAGTCAACCAAAACTATGATACCCAGTTGTTTTGACCGTTTGAAGATTTCCTTTTGGAAGTCTGAAAGGTCGTCAGGCACCTAAAAAAGACCACTTTGTCCGATTCCCTGACACACCGATCACCCTCTGCTACATGCATCAAGTGCCGCCATGTTTTTCGAGGGAGGATAAAAATCCAGGAGGCGACATCACAACGGACATGTTTTTGATTGCCGGTATTAAATGCTATAGAAATGTCGCCTACAAAGCTTCTAAATTTCACGATTTTTTGAAGTCAGAAATCAAAAGAAGCGAGGAAGAGAGGAGCGGGAGAAAAAAACGCCAAAAATAAAAAGGCGCGCGCACGCGTGGGAAATATTTCTTTTTGCGATGTGGAAATTTTTTGTGTGTCTATGACTACAATTTGCATCGTTTTGGACAATAAGAAAAAAAAAATTATACTTTTGAGGTGCCAGTGCCCCTTTAATTGTCACCGTTACCGTATTGCTTCAAACTACAAAAATTATTTATTAAAAAGTAACATTTTAGAGTCACTAATTTAACTGTGCGAATATTTATTACTAAACTAAGAACCTGGGACCAGTTTCTCTTACTCCTTCTATTTAATACTTTTATTTTATTTATGTTTTTTTTTTTTACATTTTAACAATTTTTAGTAGTTGGCAGGTCAAGAATTCGGTAGTTTCCCCACCTCCAGTGCAAGCATTGTGCCTGTGATGGTATTCCACTGAACGCGCAGCCAAAGAGCCTGGCAGAAGGCAACGAGTGCTTGATGGAGCTGGAGCTTGTACGGTACCCGATTCTCAGCCTGTCGCTGACTATAACGAACTGTTAACACGAATGGAACCTAGGTGGGCTCAGACGCACTTTTGCAAACTCCCTGTTGAGCCTCATCTCCGTCTCCAGGAGGGTCACATTCTCGTACAGGTGCGGCTGGCTGTGGCTCCACATGTGGCAGAACCACCAAAACTCGTGGGCATGGGCTGCAAGGGGACAGAAGAACAGACTAAGCCACAATTCACGCAGTGAGAAACCCCTCCCATTCAAAGGGGTACGCCCTACCTGATGCTACTTTATTCGAGACAGATTGTGCTTGACCAGAATCTGAACAAACCAGTTTACTCTGCTGAAATGGTAGGGCACTTCATTGTCAAGAAGGCTTACGGTACGTCGAAAGTCAAATCTTCGTGGCTATGTAACCGTCACCAATATTGCTTGGCAAGTAAAATTACAGAAACTTTCAGATATCTATTAGAATAATGAGGTATATTCGATGCTGCAAATGAATCTAGTAGTGGCAATGCAAGATAAAGACAAGGAGAAGACAAAGCCTTGTTATGGTTTGTTCCTCAAAGAAGGCCTTTCTTAAGAACCGACGGTGGCCTCACATGCACCGCATTGTTTGCTCCTACAAAAAAGATAGCTTGGGAAGAAAAGAGTGACTTGAGTATTGTAACTTGCCTTCCAAAAAACCATGAATCAAACCTAGACGGTAGAGTACAGGTAGAGTCGGAAGCTTTGGGCTTAATGCAAAATTGGCGTGTCTGTCAAACAACTGTCTTAAGAGACAAATGGGTAAATGATCTCTCCTTTCAGAGAGCATAGTGGTGCCCCAATCTTGCGAATAGACTCACAGAATGAGCAATTGCACGAGGGTTACTTTAACTTTCATCTATAAGCCTGCATAGAGTGTTATCCATTGTTGCCTTTCCTGGATCATACCTTTAATTTTTGCAGTCCGCCGAACGAGCAATTAACGAGCGTTTAATAAACTATAAAAATTAAAAATATTGTGCGACGATCCCACAAAGTGATGCGTTTCGACAGCGTCAGCTGTGCTGCTTATTCGACAGTACAACGATGACGATTGATTGACATTGTGCTGATCGTGCGTCATTGGGTGATCTGATATTGAAATGACGTTGTGTTGATTTAGCGCGGATATGTTGTTGAAAAATAAATGCTTTTAAAGTCGTGATGTGTTTTCCCGTTAAATTTAGGGGGAAACTGAATTGGTGCGTACGTCATGTGATGTCAGGTCACGTGACATCAATTTTCCCCGCCAAATTTAGTGGGGAAACTGAATTGGTGCACAGGTGACGTGACATCAAGTTTTCTGCTAAATTTAGCTGGAAAACTTTTCGTTTACGCTCACGTGGTCGAAAAAGCCAGGGAACCCGACACAAACAGCTACCACTGTAATATTTTATTACAAACTCCTGGCCCTGTAACTTGTACATGTGAGTTTGAACATAACAAATAACCCAATATAACAAACTAATATGCGTGCTTCCAACGAAGTTTATTATAAATGGTTCTGGGTGTAATGCAAGAAACATTATTCTAACTATGAAAGAAGCTGAAAGGCTAACTCACCAAGCAGCATGTCATCTCCCCTGTTCTCCTCACGAGAGCCACGGTGATAAAATTTCCCGGAAAAGCCCAAGTTGAAGCGAAACCCGTGTATGAGCTTGCGGAACCGCTGCTGTGCTTCCAGCAGTGCCTGCAAATAAACATGCAAAGCTGTTAGTGATGGCTCTTAAATTTGCAGGTGAGCCTTCAAATTTCCAAAGAGAGTAAACCAAAAGTCGTGACATAGCACCTGGCAGGAGAAAACGTAAGAACCGATGCTCCACCCAAAGAAGTTACAGAGCAGAAACTTAACTCCCATGACTGTGGCGTCTTTAAAGGGACCATGAAATGATTTTAAAATCGAATTTCATCCACCGCACGTCGTAAAAGGTGTGAAAAGGAACACAAAAACACAAGACTAGGGAGCCAAAAAAAATTATTTGCTATAGAACTTTTAAAAGAAAACTGGACTCTTTTGCGACTTCTTTCCTTCGAAAGCTCTGCCTTTTCACTACGATGCATACGCAGAAACGGTGCACGTCAGCCGAATCCACATCGCCTATTGGGTAAGAGCCTACCTCACCAGCACCGCGATCGTAAACAATAAATAGCCGCCGAATGTTTCCTAAAAGTTTTGTTAAATAATATTCAGATCCACATTTTGTAGCATAATTAGAGATGTGTGGCGAAAATTGCCAAATTTGATAATGCTGAGAGCCAAGCGCCATCTATCGTGTGGTAAACGAAGCAACTACTGCGCGTGCGCAGTAGGGCAGGGCCAAGTTCAGAACTGTTATTTCCTTTGGTTTCCTTCATCTCAAAACTCTGACTGACTGAACGTTTATTTTTCTACGTGTTCATCTCGCGCGTGCCGACTTCAAGCAGCAAGAAAGAAATGTACTTAAAACAAACCACGACGAACAAGAACGCTGGATCCACAAACACCCGAGAAGAGCGACAACAGCCACGAATCCCGCTCCGACGAAGCTCTCGGAATATAGGCCTAGCAGGCACTCCGACTTGGCGCAGCGTTGCTGCGTTGCTTCGTCGCAAGATTGTCTGCCTACGACCGGCTGGCGTACTGAATGGAATATGCCCGCGCTACCCTTGTGGACCCTTCCGTATTATAGTTTGATCGCTGACCTCAATTTTAGGTTAAGAGGTGAGGTCAATCTCTTCCCCTTGTTTTCCGAGGCAGTGTTGACGAACACTCGTCAAAAAGGGACCCTCGTCGATCCTCTCCTTGTTTTGTGTGGTATAGAGCTGAAATAAACGCTATATGGATTACCTTCGTAGCACGGTATGTACACTTTGTTATTGGTATGCCATTTTTATTCTGACAGACTGCACGTCACTGTCGAGCTGTAACAGTTCGTGGGAGGTATACGTGCAATACCGGTCCAACCTTTCTTTGCCGAGTGTCGCGTCAGTATCGAGTTGCAATTGTAAAAGATCGGTCCCGAAGCGCTTACCAACAGCGCGAATACAGCACTTCATCAAACGCGCGCGTCCGCTCCGAGTGTGAACAGGTATTTACGTGGCTCTTGCTGACAGTTCAAACGTATCTTTTTTAACGTCGGCTCGCTCCTGCATCTCCGAGACCGCGAAAAACGCCGCGGCAAATTGTTCCCATCTGCACTTCCCAACAGGCATACCGGCGTAGGGGACTAGTCCCATGCTGTCGCTGTAGCGCAACGTATCTCATTGAATTTCGCTCAGCTGCGATGCGGCGATGAGAGGCGCCGATTCAGAAAATACGTCGGTGACAACGGCGCAGTAAAACCCACCGGCGCACCCCAACTCGCTAACGCTCCCATCTCCTACTGCAGAGAGAACTTCCGGTTCCGGAAACATCGTACGTCACGGCTTGTTTTGCGGTCAAGAAAAAGTCGATATTTCATTAATTTTTTGTGTAGAAGTTAATAAACCGAGACGAAAACGGATGCCTGTTCGGCATTCAGTGAACATTGACGGTTTATTGTAAAAGTTATCTGGAAAAAGTAAAAAAGTCATTTCATGGTCCCTTTAAAGGCCGACGACCAGACTCGAGATTCTGGAAGGCAGAAGATCCCCCTCACCGTGGGGGAGGAGGAAACAGGCAGCGGTGAACAGGGTAGAAGGAGAGAGAGGAGGAAGCGAGGCAAAAGTGGAAAGCGCGAACTGGTTGTCGGCCTTTAAATGATCTAGCGTGACAAAAACTCAGTCTTGGATAGTATTGCGTAACTAGTTTTGTGATACTGTAACTCTTTTTTTTCTTTGCTAACTTGTAGCTGTAATGCGTTACCTTTTTTATTTTCTTGAAGTAACTGTAGTAATAATACCTTTATCATAGAATAGGTTTATGGGCTGGGTTTCATGGAAAAGTGTAATGCTCAAGTGGGACGAAAAAGCATTACACGCAAGCCAAGGCTACATGAAGTATGCATAGACCATAGCAGGCTGCCTCCGAATCATATACAGTGTAGACCGCATATAACGTATGTCGCGGGAGTCGCGAAAATCCGCACTATAAGCGGTACCGCGTTATAACCAAAACATCAATTTTTCAGGCCAAAATACATGCCATGAGACAACTTACCTTTGTAAAAAAATTTATTTTATGTTAGATGAAAAAATAAGCTTAGTTTGAGGAAAGTCTTTATTTTACCAGACTAGTACAGTTCTGTCTCAAGTGTGTCACACATTTTGAAAGAAATTAGCGGCTTTTGCCTGGCGCAGCCTTTTAACGGCGTCGCGGGTTGCGGACGGACGTTCCGAGCGTTCAGGATTGCTAACCCTAATCACTTTTCTCCGGAGATGAAAACGCGTGAAAATTCGCATCCTTCATACGGTACGCGCCAGTAATACCTTGAACTTTAGCACACGCATGAAATGCGCCTAATAAGAAATCCGGGCAATATACTGTAGTCGAAGTAAACAAACACGACGACACGGGCGTTTCTGCCGTCTTGAGAGCGCCGCCACGACATCGCCGCACGAGTAGGTGAATCTTCCCTTCTAGTACGTGCTGGGTTATCATAGCGACACACAACGAAAATTCACAGTCAAGGATAGCGCTTTTACGCGGAACGATGAGATGAACTCCGTCTACGACGACGATCACAACCGAAACCATGTTTGCGGATAGAAGCAGCCGGCCCGCGACTGGCATGCACGCGCGCGAACACTTCTCCTCGATCTGCGATTGGTCTGTCGGTGCGGTTGTTTGTTCCTTTGTTTCCAACGCAGCGGAGGGACGCACGCACGTGAACGACACGTGCGTGCGTCCCTCTGTCGCTACGGCGACTGAAGCCTCTCTCTTCGCTTCTCCCCACTTCTTCGAGCAACATCCTCGCCCCGCGCCGTCAGCGCCGTTATCTAGTGTCGCACAGGGAAGCGTGCCCGCTGCTCCGGTCGTAGGCGCGGTCAGCGGGCTGTGCCAAAAACCGCACTATAGCCGGTATTTCCCTTCGCGCGCCTGCATTTTAAGCGGTATGTAAATACATGGAGTTCTATGGGAGGCGAACCGGTGGTTTAAAAAAACCGCGTTATACCCGGTCCTGCACTATAAGCGGTTACGTTGTAAGTGGTCTATACTGTAGAAGGCATAATTAGCCACAATAATTTATATTTAGCGCCACGTGCGTAGCCAACTGGCAACGCACCCAACTTGCACACAGAGGCCCCACGTTTGATTTTTGAGTGCCGCGTAACTTTTATTATTGTGTTGTAATTATAGTTTCTGCAACGTCCAAGAAGCTTCTTGCTTAGAGAAGGCACTCCGCGCGGCTGTACGAGGTCAGTTCTTCGCCAGCACCCGATCTTACTTTAGTTTCGGTTTTGAAAGGCAACTGAAATTGATCCTTTGGCGCAGTCTAGGCACAGATTACCCGTATGTTGGCATTATGTAGCAGGATGTAGCAGGGTTAGCCCCTTGGCGCAGTTTGGCGCAATTGGCGCAGCAATCACATCACTGTGTACATATATATGCAGGATGTACTCATAAAAATATTGGAAGTCTGTGGATGTTGATATCTGCCATTTTCATCATTTATCTACGACTATTACGCAAAAATATGTTGGGCAGGGACGCCCTGACAAGCAATATGTGCATCATTGCTCACGCTTGTTTTTTAGATTGAAGGGTACAACAGCAAGGGGACATGTAAATCACCCTCGATTTGTTATAACCGGGCCTGGCTCTAGATTTAATTTTAGGTTGAAATCTAGAGCTATGTGAAAACGCAACTCGATATAGATATATTAAGCAGGCATTTATGGCGGAGGGAAGCCAATGTTAGAGGAAACCGAAGTACAAGCTAAGTCAGCATATCCAGCAGATTTATGTAAGGAGCAACAGTTACATATAGGCAACAAAAACTAGCGTACCTGGACATCACTGGTTGTCATGCGATTCCCACGCTCGGCGACAAAGATGTCGTCGATGTCGATGAGGAGGTAGCGCTGCAGTGGTAGGCTCAGCTTGCCGTGCGACAGGAACGAGATGGAGTCCAGAAAAAGCAGTTTGTGCAGCCAGAAGTTGAAGCCATTCCCAAAGATGATCCTCTGGATGCCATCAAACTTGCCAATGTCCTGGAAACCCGTGACGACCCACTTAGCACTTCCAATCTGGAGCGAAATGATGTCATTCAGTTTCATTCACATTGAAATGTGGCAGATTATCATATTTACTCAAATATAGCTCGCAGTGATGTGATTGGCCTCAGCCATTTTGGAGCACCTCTTTGGAGCAGCCAAAACAGTGTTTTGGAGCAGCAAAAACGGCCTTTGGAGCAGCCAGAACAGTGTTCTGGAGCAGCAAACGTGGCTTTTGGAGCAGCCGAAACGGTGTTTCGGAGCAGCAAAAGTGGCTTTTAAAACAAAAATTCTTAGAAAAAAAAATATTTTTGTTTTAAGTGCTAGACAAACGAAGGGCACTTTGTGCTGTCTTGTGACGGAACTCGCTTCTTGAGTTTTTACTGCTGAGACATCCCACAAGTGCACAGTGTTGTAGGCGTTGCCGAGCGATTCCAAAGAGAATGCTTGCCACCGTTTTACTGGTTCCCGACGTGCCAGATTTTCGTCAAAAGTAAGCAAACGTAAAGCACTGAATTGCAAGACTCCCGGTTGGCGCCTCTCTCGTGCAGTCATGTTCACATGCACGTGAGGGCAACATCAGCAGGCTTGCAGTGGTATGTGCTTCGTCGCGCAAGCGGAGACAACGGCTGTTCAATCAAAAGCGGAACAATGCCACTCCGCTCCGTCGCAAACTAGTTCCCAAAATAGTATGCAAAATGTAACTGTCCAGCATATGATAAAACAACACTCTAGCGGCGCATGCTTGCCAGATCGGCAGGTGAGGTACTAGCTAGACGTACAAGAGAAAAAAACCTGAGCGCATCGATGCAGGACATCGCGAGCCAGGGTACAAAATTTCTTGGAGCACTTTGTGCAACGACTGAACGAGACAAACAAGCGCGATGTGCGGGTTCAGCGTGCAGACATTGTCTTTTTTGCTTTAGCTCACTTCTCTTCAACAACTTTTTTTTGTGGCAAAATTTTCACATACCGGGGTCTCTCTGGAAAGAAAGCCCACCGAGAGAAACCTAGGTAATCATTATTTCGACAAGCAGTCTTTGAATTAAAGAGACACTTCAAAGAAATTTGAAAAACACCCGTCGTGTTCAGAAATAGGTTGAATATCATCCACAATATCCGTAAATGATAATTGCACGTTTGTATTTTGAGCCTGATCGCTGTATTTTTGGTTATAAACAGCCCACTCTGGCAAGCGCTCAGAGAGCAGCTAGCGGAGAGCGCGTGACATTCGCTGCAATCGTGACGTAGTTCCGTCTCAGAAAGGGCAAAGCTTTGGCGAGGCTGATGTTGAGAAGATGTCCTAACGGTTCCAGCCACCAAAGCAGCTGTTTTTGTATGAATTTTAAATGACGGGTTAATCTTCTGTAATCTTGTAGACGGACAATAGCGACTTCTGAGAGACACAAAGGATATTCTCGGGGGGAGGGGAGCTCTCCTTCCACTTTTCTCTCGTGGTGGCCGGAGGCGAAACAGTTATCGTCACTACCTGTCAAAGTTCCCAGACGGGCATTACAAACGAGGCGTTAACAACCACCAGGTCCTTTTTGCTAATCATTTCATTCATTTTAAAATTCCTTTTCGTGCCTTTTTCAGCAAGAGATTGATGTGTTCGATGTGATAGCGCTCCCTTGAACACGAATAGACCAAGAGATAAGCGCCGAAATTTTGTTGTAGTATCTCTTTAAAAAGGGATTTTCGTAGTAGAGTATGATTTAAACAAGGACAGGAATGTCGATGAACAAGTTTAGAAAGCACCACATCTGCAGCGACGTGGGGACGGCAACACCCGACGTTGCGCGACCAGCGTTTTAGCTCACAAAAAAACTCTCGTCGCGCAAAAACATGGTTTTGTTTCACAGCATGACGGCATGTCTGGCACCCGGCACACTAGCGTCCATCTAGCGTCGGAGCGTCCGTACACGCCCGCGTTTATCGTTGAAGAAGTTAAAAAAAAGATGAGAGAAGAGATTTCCAAGACGACGAGGCGCGAAACGTGAGACGGCGGCAAAAACCATGCAAAGGGGGGGAAGGGGGGGGGGGGGGGTGGACCGGATGGATGCAGGGTACTTTGTGTCGGGTGGCCGCTTGAGCCACCTAGCTTACGCATACTCAATTACCTTCTTAGTTTAGTTTCGGTTTTGAAAGGCGACCGAAATTGGTCCTTTGGCGCAGGCTTCGCACAGATTACCCATATTTTGGCAAAATGCTGCAGGATGTAGCAGGGTTAGCGCCGTGGCGCAGTTTGGTGTAATTGGCGCAGCAATCACATCACTGAGCTCGGATCTCCAATGAGCAAAGCCAGCTTGTGTACTCACCCAAAAATGCATTACAGAAAAAAATGTGCACATCTAGGTCCTTTATACAAATATTTCTTTTTCATTTCAGTGTTCCTAAGTTCATAATGTTGAAGTTTGGACAGCGGGAAATTAATTTGCAGCAAGCAGCGTGTGGTGCCTTAGCTGTAGATGACAAATTTTGCCAGTGGCGGTACAACTGCTAGCCTGGTAGTGGTGAGTACACAAATAAATGCCAGTACAATTTTCATTTAGAAAGAAAAAGGAAGTGGTAATCAAGCCTAACATACCCTACTTGGGTTTTACAGAGCGAGCTTTCACCCCACGTGCTACGAGCTGCAGTGCACAAGGAGACTGCCACCGTTCTCCCTTTTGATAAGTCAACTGTCAACTTACAAAACCTAATTTATGGTGTCGCTCATAGTGATCCCTCATTAAAACGAAATCACTTTTTTTGAATTATCCCTTTTATCAACGTTCAATGTAGTCCCGACCAAAATGCACACATTTTTATCTGGATTATTCTAAGAGTATCGTCTGCCGACCACACTTATTACGACGGCTGTGGTGCCGAAAGCATGCAAGCCTACACAAAGAAACACTCTCCACTCTCCTTGCGTTCCTCCCCTTCTCTACCGACGCAAACGGCAATCTGGGTAAACGGAGTAAACGGGCGACAGAGGGCACAGCGTGCAGAGCTGGCAGGGCGCCACTTCCGATACCCATGCACCAACACGGGCAGGGAACAGCGGGAGCAGCATCAACGTTCCGACACCACTTACGGCGCCCGTGGCCGACGTTACCCGACTCGTGAAACGCAAATTTGCGTGTCTGGGATCTGCGGTATCAGTTCCCATGTCCCGTGGTTGGCAGCGGGTGTCCCTATGTTCATAATTAATTTTCAATAAAGTTTTGCTGTCTCATCTCCAAAGATAGACCACCTTATGTTTTTCAGTTTTTTAGATCTTCATTTTGGGTGGGCCCCTTATGAGATTTTGCGGTATGGCCGAGAATTTCGGAGAAATGTTTAACGGCTCTTTCAAAGTCTTACGCCAATGACAAAAATCTGACCTGCACGACGGTGATGTGTGGGCCGTTGCCGTAGGCGGTGTCGTCGTGCTGGGACCTGGCCTGGGCCAGGGGCACGAAGGTGGAGTGGTTGGGCTGGAACAGGGCCCAGTCCTCGCCCGGCAGATTGCCCGAAAACACCTCCCCCGCCCGGGTGATGCGCAGCACCGAGGACATTGGGTTCACCTGGTAGTCCTTCAGGGCCATGTTGGTGTGCATGTAAAGTGGCAGCCCTGCCGTCGCCACAAGGGGAACAGGGTATGAAATCGGGATAATTGGGGCGTAAATTAAAAAAAAAGACGTTGAACCCCCCTCCCTCCCATACGTCGCAAAATAAACTTTCCCGTCCCAAACAAAGAAAACATTTTTAGCCTGTTTTCTTTATTTTTTTTTTGTCATTGGACTTGTTTGATTGATTCTGAAGCACGCTTCGATTTTGGGGCCAACATGTCAAAATAGAGGCGCATTTTGGAATCACTTTTAACATAAAATCTGTCTCGCAGCAAACATATGGTCCCCAAAAATTAACTTTTTTTGGGGAAAGCTGGTTTTGTGATGCACATGCCCTACCTGGGCCCTCAAAAAAAAATATTTCTGGAGAGTTCAGTGTTTCTTCAAGGTGAAAAACAATAAAACCCGTAAGAATAGAAGACAGATGATCAAACCAAGACAGTTTACACAATGCTAAGACCACAATGCAGCGAGTCAAGGTGTCACACATTGAAGTCAAAGAAAAAAGAAAACAGAGCGAAAAGGGCACTTGCATGCAGCAGCAGCTATAATTACCGTAAAGCCTCGAGAAAGCACCCAGCCCACTTTCACTGAAAACTGGGTTAATCTAGACATGAGTGCCTGTCCGGTCAAATTGGGTGCTTAAAATTTAATTTGCAGAATTCCCATGTTTGGGAAATGTTAATAGTGGGTGCTTGACTGAGGTGGGTGCTTACGTGGTATTTTACGGTAGTACTGTGGCACATCTTCAGTTTATTTGCTCAGTTCATGTCTGGCGACGCCAGTCACGCATTTTAGGTGGTCGCAGCAAGGTTTTGGCTCTTGGTACTGCCAATATGTTCGACGGTAAAGGAGGTAGATGCCTGTTCGTCAGTAGCCCGTTTGCTAGCTGGCCATTATCGTAAAATACCGAGCATCCATCCATTCCGCAATAAGCGCCCACCCCTCAATTTTGTAACATTTGGGAAATGCACAAAGAACATATCTTTACATGTCGTTCTAAGAAGTGCCCATCTCCCACCTTTAAGGCCCGTTCACACTCTTGCGACCTCTTAAACCTGGGTTCCTTAAAACTTGTCAAACCAGAAAACACACTGGCGCCATCTATTGGGAAGCAGTGTAAACTCGGCGGTCCGGCATATTTTTTTTTATTTCTCGAGAATTATCCTTTCTTTCTTGGCTCGAAACACTTTTGACAATGTTATAAACGAGCCTTTCTATGGGTATTACGCACATTTGACCTCGAAAATCCCGCAAAACCTTCGCTCTTGTGAAATGCAGTTCCAGGGTCACCGCATAGATGGCGCCACAATGTCAATATGTTCCCTCATTCTAAAAACATTTAAGAAGTTGTAAGAGATCTCGTCTCTCTCAGTCGTACTCGGTCGCAAGAGTGTGAACAGGCCTTTACATGATCATTTACAAATTCTGAGCGGGCGCTTGCTCGGGATTTTATCGTACAGCAGTGATGAGCTGGGATGGCAGAACATTAGTAATACTCGCATCAATTTGTCTGTAGTGCTGAGATTTCTACGACCAACCACTTTGAATACAATGTCCCGAGACACTCCCTCAGCGAAAGGAGCAGCACGAGCTCCAAGTGCATTACATTCATGCCCTCTTCAATTTGCTTGAGGATGAAAAAAAAAAAAGTAGCCGCGCTCCCGTTTTGCAATTACCAACAGCTGCTTTGGTCACCCGCCAGTCCCACGGGTAACCAAAACAGCTGTTGGCGCCATGTCACAGTTGGCCACAGTTGCGGGGTCATGCCCCTGAGCACTCCTGGCTTCACCTCTGGTGGCATCATGTTGCCTAGCTTCAGAAGCTTCCTACCTCCATGGGTTAGACTCACCGGCGAGCTGCGCCCCCGTATAGGTGTCCTCGCGCGGGCGGATGAAGCCCACAATGCCCACGTTGTACTCGCGGCAGTACTTGTCCAGGAGCTCCCGGTTCCACTTGTGCATGGCCAGGTACTTCTCAAAGTTCTCGAACACAATCACCGCAAACTTGCCCTTCTCCTGGTTCGTCAGCACCGGCAGCGTCTTGCCCGTCGTCTCCACCTTGAACCTGCCGGGGGGGGGAGGGAAGGAAGCTTTTTTACTCCGGGATCCCCGGTTCGCAGGTAAACACTGTCGGGATTGACGCCTAAATGAGCGTGGCTTCGACTACAGACACTTCGTATTCAAAGAGTTTTGAAACTCCCAAGAATTAGTTTCGGAACCGTGTGGCGGCACTGAAATCGACGACTACATGAGAACGGCGGGAAGGAGCTTTAATTGTCCCACCTTCGACGGTGCTTCGGCGTCCTGTGCACATTGAGTGTGCGCATGCAACCAAAGCACTGTGGAAGGCATGGTGCATGTGCTGGAGGCGGGACGTTCCAAATATGCGCCATTCTCATTCTGTCAAGGACTACATGTAAAGCTATACTTCAAAGCAATGACACTTCAACCACCCTGTTGCTTAAAATCACTGTTGCCAGTTGTCTGAAGCATTATCGCAATTATCACAGGAAATGTTTTTCCGTCCTGCCTGAATGTTAACACAGTCTACGACGGAGCCACAAACAAAGCTTTCCCGATATCGTATCTAAAGCATGGCAAGTTGAATTTTAAAATTGTAATGGCGCGTTCACACTGGAAGCGGATCCGCGTTCGCGAAGCAGATCCACGCGTTCTCAACTGCTAAGCGGCTAGGATCGAGCGGTTGGAGCGCGTTTTTGCCAACCGCTTCGGGACCGATTTCTCCCAACCGCTTTCACGAACCGCAAGGTGGCAACCAATCACAACGCGATGCTGACGTGACGTCAGTGACTTTCGAAACAAGATGGCACCGGTCGCTGGTGAGGCGTCCAAGGCGCTGTAGTCCTAGCACTGTAGTCCTAGCGCTGTAGTCTTAGCTTTCGACAAATCAACGGAGGAACTTGATGGTCACGTCCGTCACTTGAATCTGCCGTGAAAAGAATTGACTTGTAATTTGAACGGGCTTCACACCGGTGATTTGGTTTGGGTAAGAGTTTGTTTATTATTCCGGGTGCTACAGCCCAAGCTCGCTGCCTTCTTAATCTCTCCCTGTAGAACATCGGAACCCGCCCCTGATTGACCGAAATGTCAGCTGTTCTACCCACTAAGATAGTCGCGTGACTATTGAAAGCTTTCGACACCGTGCATGACCACCACGAAGGCCAATAGAGACGTCGTGAGCTTGATTGCGTAGCCAACGCACTACCGCAGACGGGGCAGGGTACCTGCGCTAGCTCGACCTGTAACGTTTGCTACTAATAAAATAAATAAAGGGAACCTACTCAAGGAATAAAGTGTACGTACCAGACAATGCAGAGGTAATCCATACGGCGTTTATTGGAGCTTAATGTCAAACAAACAGCAGACTCGATCTACAAGCGAGTGACGAGAGGAAAGTCCGCCAACAACGAAGCCACGACCGGCTAGCGCCGAACACATTCCCCCACACCACGGTCCGCCCCACCACTCACAACTTCGAAAATGATAGGAGCGAACAACAACGAGGGGGGAAAACTGGCCCTCTATCCCGAAAACAAGGTCAGTTAATCATGCGGGAAGGGTCCACTTTGAAGAAACGGTCGGGGGCATCCTGTTCTGAGTCAGCAAGGCGGCCTAGCTGGGCTTTGTTTCTGGGCGAAGTCGAGGGAATCACAGGCGGGTTTGGCGGGTCCATGCTTCTTTTTTCGCTGCCTGAACTCGTCATGCGTGCGAACATCCTGGAGAAATATATTCCGAGTGCCAAAATAGCAAAAGTTTGGCTTTGGATATTGAATTAAAGTGGATTTTGGATTGCAAAACAGGGTTGCCAAATGCAAGTAAATAAAGAAAAAAAAAAAACAAGTCTCAAAAGATCACGTGTGATTGCCAAAAAACTGCCAACCGCCTTTCGGTGCGTCTGAACGAGTCGTTCGCAAACCGCATCCGAGACCGCTTCGCGAACGCGGATCCGCTTCCAGTGTGAATGCGCCATAACTGTTGCCCATTGCGCCCGCTCTGCAACAAAATGGCGGCACCCCCGAAACGATAGAGGAATTAGGTGTTGTGACTCTAAACCTGCTCATTCCGTGGCTCTAAGCGGCCCTGTGCTATTGGACAGAACCGGTGTGGGCAAACCTGGCAGAGCCTGATCATAGGGGGTCAAACCATGGAGGAAGGAACAAGAAGAGGCAACATCTCAAGCAGCACGTATTTTGGCCAAGCAATGGCCAACGGCTGGTAATGGTTGTTAAAACAGAAGTTCGGGCGAGTTGGTAGTTCATGACGCACGAGCACACAGCGCACCCGTAACAACCACTCAACGGTTACAGTCACACCAAAAGAAAGGGACACTTACACAGCGCTGACTTCAACTCTTTGTATATTCCCGCCTTTTCTCTTCTTTCACGTCTAATGCATAACCTAGGCCTCATCTTTTTCTTTCTTTGCTAAAGGTTAACTGTAAAAGTTTTAAGCCAGAAATTGAAAATTAAAAATTAAATGGAAAAATTAAATGAAAAATTAAAATTGAAAATTACTGTAGATCAATGATGCAAAGCTAAGTAATCCAGCTCTTTTTGTGACAGCGCTATAGATGGATTACTAATACACCTGCCGTTTTGTCTGGCAATGTTCTCCGCTTCTATTATTTCCCTTGTGAGCTGGTCTCGACTCCTTGCCAACACCACACACTTGTCAAGTTCCGCTGTGCACCCACAGTCCCGAATGTGTATGCCAACATGTCCAGAGTTCTTGTTGATGGTGGACAGGTTGTGTTCTCTAAGGCGGTGGTTTAAACACCTACCCGTCTGTCCGATATATGTTCTTCCACAGGACAGGGGGAACGAGTAGACCACATTTTCAGTGCATCGAACGAACTTATTTCTGTGATTCGTAGTGCAGGACGTCGGTGTTCCTGAAGGAGTGTTTACCCTCTTGCACAGGCTGTAGAGCTTGTTCGGAGCGGAGAAAATAACGTCCGTGCCTACTTTGTTTGCTATTTTCTTGAGGCCATGAGAAAATGATGGAGATATGGCACAATCACTGGTCTTTTTGCCCTGTCCCGATGACTTTTCTTAATTCGCTCATCATGCTTAAAATCTCTGAAAAGTCCTTCCGCCACTGATATTAACAAGGATGGTGGATACCCAGCGCGTTTTAATCTCGACACTTGCCCATCAAAGCTCCTTTGGATGGAATGGAAGCATGACTTCGTAAGAGAGTTCTTAAGGCACAACCGCGCTATGCCTCTCTTTACGAGTTTTGAATGCGCTGAGTTGAATGGCAGAAGTGGCTTCTTTCCCCTTGGCTCGTAAGTCCAGCACGTATGGTACGGTGACGTACAAAGACGAAGATCTAAGAATCTCAAACTTCTTACACTTGGAAGTTCGTGGGTAATCTCCAGTGGGTTCATGCACCTTTTGAAACTGTTGAGAATGTCTGGTACCAAGGCTGTCAGATTTTGGTCCTCGCCATTCAACTCGCACCTCGCCACCGATGACCAAAATCTGACAGCCTTGGTACCAGACATTCTCAACAGTTTCAAAAGGTGCATGAACCCATTGGAGATTACCCACGAACTTCCAAGTGTAAGAAGTTTGAGATTCTTAGATCTTCGTCTTTGTACGTCACCGTACCATACGTGCTGGACTTACGAGCCAAGGGGAAAGAAGCCACTTCTGCCATTCAACTCAGCGCATTCAAAACTCGTAAAGAGAGGCATAGCGCGGTTGTGCCTTAAGAACTCTCTTACGAAGTCATGCTTCCATTCCATCCAAAGGAGCTTTGATGGGCAAGTGTCGAGATTAAAACGCGCTGGGTATCCACCATCCTTGTTAATATCAGTGGCGGAAGGACTTTTCAGAGATTTTAAGCATGATGAGCGAATTAAGAAAAGTCATCGGGACAGGGCAAAAAGACCAGTGATTGTGCCATATCTCCATCATTTTTCTCATGGCCTCAAGAAAATAGCAAACAAAGTAGGCACGGACGTTATTTTCTCCGCTCCGAACAAGCTCTACAGCCTGTGCAAGAGGGTAAACACTCCTTCAGGAACACCGACGTCCTGCACTACGAATCACAGAAATAAGTTCGTTCGATGCACTGAAAATGTGGTCTACTCGTTCCCCCTGTCCTGTGGAAGAACATATATCGGACAGACGGGTAGGTGTTTAAACCACCGCCTTAGAGAACACAACCTGTCCACCATCAACAAGAACTCTGGACATGTTGGCATACACATTCGGGACTGTGGGTGCACAGCGGAACTTGACAAGTGTGTGGTGTTGGCAAGGAGTCGAGACCAGCTCACAAGGGAAATAATAGAAGCGGAGAACATTGCCAGACAAAACGGCAGGTGTATTAGTAATCCATCTATAGCGCTGTCACAAAAAGAGCTGGATTACTTAGCTTTGCATCATTGATCTACAGTAATTTTCAATTTTCAATTTTCATTTAATTTTTCCATTTAATTTTTAATTTTCAATTTCTGGCTTAAAACTTTTACAGTTAACCTTTAGCAAAGAAAGAAAAAGATGAGGCCTAGGTTATGCATTAGACGTGAAAGAAGGGAAAAGGCGGGAATATACAAAGAGTTGAAGTCAGCACTGTGTAAGTGTCCCTTTCTTTTGGTGTGACTGTAACCGTTGAGTGGTTGTTACGGGTGCGCTGTGTCCTCGTGCTGGTAATGGTCCTGTGGCCAGTGGCCAAAGAGTGGCTATTCATTGGCCAATGCTTGGCCAATGGCAAATGGCCAGTGGCCATTGGCCACTGGCCAGAGGAAGGCCAGTCATCCACCAATCTCTGGCCACTCTCTGGCCACTGGCCAAAGGACCATTGCCAGCCATTGGCCAATGCTCGGCCAACCCTATGCTGCTTGGGATAACAATAAATAATAATAATAGCTTTTATTTCTCATCAATGATGAAGGGCAGGTCAGAGAAAAAAGCCGCAAAGGAACACCGGCTCCATCTAGCCAAACAACCAAATCTCGGGCAAAGCCGGAAGTAGAGGATGCAGTCGGTGAAAACGCCCCCAAGGGAGTCCCCTGTCCATTTAATAGACTCTTTTGGTTTTGCTATTTTTTGGTCATCGTTGGGGGCATGTCCCTTTTAACTGGAAGTCTCCCCCAGCTTCACTCCTGGTGACGTTTTGTTGCCTCCGGAAACGTCTTACCTCCATGGGGCCAACAGACCAGCATTCTATCAAACACTAGATGATGGGTAACTTGAAATAGGAAGTCCTAGTAAAGAATCACAAAAATGAATGTGCCCATTACCTTTTGACAAGGAGCAGTTATCAAGCTGCTTAAAGATACTGTGTGCATATGTCGTGCATACAACTTTTTGTTTTGTTCTTCTTCTTCAGTTTATATGACTAAAAGAGCCAATCCTAAAGCTTGATTAGCTTGACTCCTCCAATCAATGCTATAGAAATATTCTGTGGCTTCAGCTTTGACTATCTGAAATTTCACAGGTTCAGCTATAACGCTTCAAAAATTGGGCAGATCACGCTGAGCCTGCTCCACCCGAACCTGACGAGCCTGCTCCACAGTACACAATATAGGAAATGGCCAAGCAAAGCATTTTTAAATGCCACCTCTCTCCGCGATAGTTAATTCAGACCTTGGCTGAAAGTCGAACGACCCATCTAGATCAGAGGTGTGCAGCCTTTTAGGCCCGCGATGCCTAAAATACTTGATTGCCGTCCAGCGGGGCCCCTGCGACTCCCAGACGTGGTCTTGTGACCCCTACTTGGCACAAGTCCGATGTCGATAATGCAGCTTCCATCCCACCGCTTGTTTCGAGGAAGCAGAGAAACGTGAGTGCACAACGTTGCACTCAGAAAAGGAGCCAAATGGTAGCGTGGACGCAGCCCACTCACGCTCTGCCCACAAGGCTTTTTGGCAAAGGTAGTCAAAAGTCAAATTTGGGGTTTTACGTGCCAAACCAAAGGAAGGCGCCTGGAACGCCCCGGCGCAGGACTGAGAATTCATTTCCACCACCCTTAAATATTCCGACATCTCGGTTACATGACGTCTCCTCCGCAACAAGCCTACGCCAGATTCCGGGCACCTCAGCCGGGACTCAAAGCTGCAAGTCGGGGAAGTAATGGTGCCTGGAACGTGCCTCCAATTGGTGCGATTACTGTGCTCTCAAAAGTGGTTCCTCGATTTCCGCCTTACGACGCCATAAAAGTCTCATGCTGTTGCCTACCATGATCCTGGCAGCAGCAGAGGTGGCACAAGGCAGATGTCCGTTCTGCTGCAAGTCGCTCTGCAGCCAGATGGTTAACAAAAAGCGAGGCAGACACGAAGTGGGACACAATGGCAAAGGCGACCCTTGCCTTTTTTGCCAGCATATCTATGACCAAATGCCGGGATTGCGACGTCCGCGGAAAGCGAGGCCGACACGAAATGGGACACCATGGCAAAGGCGACCCGTGCCTTTTTTGCCAGCATATCTATGACCAAACGCCAGGATCGCAACGTTTGACAGCATGACACACCGGCTGCTACAACGCACTTTGCTGCCACTTTGGGACCACTTCCCTCCCATGCACGTGTGGGATAGGACGGTAAACACCCAAGTCGAAGATGCGCTCCAGGCACTGGACATAGGCCAGTGCTTTAATTCGGAAACATTGTATTGTAGGCCAGTGCTTTACCTCAGGAGCACCGTACCGTAGGCCAGTGCTTGACCTTGGAGGCACCGTTCTCTAGGTTAGTGCTTTACCTCGGAGGGTCCGTAATGTAAGCCAGTGCTTTACCTCGGAGGCACCATACCATAGGCCAGTGTTTTACATCGCAAACACTGTCCAGTAGGACAGTGCTTGGCCACGGAGGCACCTATCGTAGGCTGGTGCTTTACCTCGGAGGCTCTGTACCGTAGACCAGTGCTTTACTTCAGAGGTGCAGAGTCGGCTTTTTACAAAAGAAGCGGAGAAATGGGTGAAGCCAACGGAGCCAGCCGGGCTTACCGAAAGCGGCTGCCCTCCAGGATCTCGCAGATCTGCTTTCCCAGCTTGGAGAACTGGGTCTCCACGAAGACGAGCACCCGAGGGTCCAGCCGTGCTTGGGCGCTCGAGGCGTGCACGTTGGCCGCGCTTTGCTCCGTGGGCTCCCCGTCCAGCTGGGACCGGCACTGGAACGTTGGCTGGGGAGGCACCCGCAGCAGGCTGAACCTGCACGTGCAAGAGAGCGTCGGGCTTTCACAAGACCACCCCGTGGACTGGCTTGGGGCTTTTGTGTACAATGTGCAACGCGTCAAGCTCTGCCCCACCTTCGCTCGCCAAGGTCTACCCAGCAACAGCCTTGAGGACATCTTATGGCCAAGAGGAACGAGATCAGCAAAAGCAATGGCGCCCAAAGCGCTCTTAAGACACTCTAGCGACTCGGGCTTATCAGTGCAGCTGTTAGGGCACACGGAGCAACGGGCTCATCCGCAACGACTGGAAAACAATCCACAATGCCGGCGTGGATGATGGGAGGCACCCAATCACCAAATTTCCGGCGGTCAAATCCCATCATCCAGTCTCTACAACAAAACTTTGTTGTTCTTTTTTTCTTTCTTAACTGTGGCTATTGCAGCCTTCAAACATTCTGTGCAAATTTGTCAATTGGCCCACAGCCTGCTGGACGGAAGTGGACTGAACTAGGACTTCTTGCTCACATCTCTTTCTTCCGTCCCCTTTTACTAAAATTCCTCTTCCCACAATCAGCTGACAAGCATGCACAGGAAGCACAGCCGTGAACAGCCAATTTTCTTTTTCATACATACACGCCCACACTCACTTGCTTCCGAAGCACTCTGTGTAACAGGTCCCCAAGTCTACTGCACAAGGCAATGATTGCATGTTATAGTACTAGGTATATTCTAAACATAAAATAGCAAAAAAAAAAAGGCATAGAGAACAGAGAGATAAAATAGAGGATTTTAGAAAAGGGGACCCCAACGTTTTAGTGCCCTTAAGATATTGCGGGACCCAAACGCAACAAGGTTGGCATCACCAGTTTCTAACATAGGGTTTTCACAGCGCGCTTGTGTTTCCCGCTTGCGGTGCCAATGCGGCATAAAAGCTAATAATCCAAAAAGAAAAAAAAAAACATAGAACATATGCATTTGGTAAGTACTATTTGTTTACAAATAATAGTTAAGGTAAAACCAAATCAAGCTGGCTAAGAGAAAGACAATCTAAAATCAGTATAAATATTGTCAAGTGTTTTCAGCCAAAACAATCCGATCTGTAACGCTCTAATTTGGGCCTCGCTTTCGGATTGTTTTTGGTGTTGTGTGTCGCGTTGACCGTGTGTCGCCAAAGCTTTAGGCCTTCAACAATGCCGAAACTGAGACAAACGCGAGCAAGCATACTTTGAAGCCATGAAAGACTGGATATTAAACTACAGGCAACATGCCACAAACTAAATCCACTCGGAGTCTCGAAGTAATGAGACGTTGCCCTGTCAACTGTTACTGCGTCTCTTTAGGCTTAGGAACACCCAGAATCAGAAGACAATCTTTGAAATGGGGCGAGCTCACCGCTCATTCTTCGGGGTTTGAGCGTGATAAAGCGAAGCAAAAGCCAACTTCAATTTTCACTGGCAATGATTGTGGCTGATACTGCAGCGACCATGACTAATTTGCTCTAAAGCGAGCGGAAAGGGCGTCGCAATGTTAGCCGACGCAACCGGGCCCCAAGCAAGTAGGCGCCCTACGTAATTTCTCGAATTTGGTATTAGGGGCGAGCGCCAACCCACAACCCAAAACGTAGTTTGGGTTCAGCGCATGCACAGTGGTAATCTCCTATTTCTTTGAGGGCCCCAAGCTTTGGGTACCCCAAGCTTTGGGACTATTCTAAAACTCTCTGTAACTTCGTGCCCAACCCAGGTTTCTCCTGACCAAACTTCAGCCTCCAATTTAAGTAAAGAACATCGGTACTGCCTCTATGTCAGCCTATTTCAACATAATTTAACATTTCAATAGGGAAAATGTGTCTGCTTTTTTCTGTAATATCTTTAATGCTTGAGGATGCTCTTCCTTTTAACGTGCCTAGACACCACCCATTTTAGCCCCATGGTTGACAGTAGGTTCACCATAAATAAATAGCCGGGGACAGTCTGCTCAACAACTTGCATTTCCTTTTGCCTTCTTGTCTCTTTTGCAACTAATAGCTCATGTGCCCCCTCTGGGTTTAGTAAAATGTTAAAATATGTTTTTAGTTGGAAGCAGTTCTGACACCTTCATTCTGACACCTTCTATTTTAACAAATTGCATATCCTTCATTACTTCCAAACAAGTCTGTAAGGATGCCAACTTTCTTGAATTGACACTTTCTTCGAAGGACAGAGCTGTAAAAGATTTTGTCTGCACATTTCTTTTTGTGACTAGACAAGTTACCAACTTACACTTTCAGCTTGAAAACAATGAGACAGCCTCTACTGCGAAAAAGGAGGCCCTGACCACGAAATCAGCTTGAGCTAGACGGAGCAACGCGTGGCTTGCAAGTAACAGCACTAGGCTTCGTCGCAGTAGTTAAGGTGGATGCTTGGGTGAGTTGGTGACTCCTCTTAGGTAGCAACAGCACAAGAAGACCAGGACAACAGGGGAAGCACACAGAAAGACAAACAAGGGCACTGACTTTAAACTCATCTGTATTCATTAGAGTGCCCCAACATTGCTTGCTGGCTGTGCCTTGCCAGCAAGCCAGGACGTCCTTTGGGAGGGCGCAACCGGGCCCTACCGCCTTTTCTTGATCACGGCCACCATTTTGCCTCCTGTCTCCTGACCGGCACCGAAAACCAACGCATACTTGACGGAATGCCTGACATTGCATGTTCTCAAAGTTACCCTGTGTCATTTCACAAGCGGTGATGCCCGTAGCTGCGTGAGCAGCTCACAAGAGACTGCATACAATGGGAGGAAAGTTGGCGGATAGGCTAACAGACTACAGAATATCCTCCCCCCCGCTGTCAACTCAGCAACATCGAGGCACCCTAGTATTTATTGTTTTCTACTTGGAGAGAAGTGGTGCCACGAAACTTTACTCGTCAAATTAAGAAAAAAGAAAGTTTTGGGCATTATTTATGCCTCGCACAAAGTAGTTCTTACAAGGCTTGCTTGTCGGAGAAAGAAACAATGCCTTTGTCTTGACAAAATAACAAACCTGACCTAAGTTGCACCTATATATATTTTAATTCAACACAAGAGGTGGGAAACTGGTAGCGACATTCTGTAAGGAGCTGGACTCTCTTTTACTATGGTTCTTGAGGTGAATACGAGTATGCACTACATCCATGAAATCTATCCACCTCACACTGACTCCCTTTTAAAGAAGCAGAAAGTGTTCTGCTTCTCGCGAAGTAGATGACGAATACAGATGAGTTGTAAGTGAGCACCCTTGCTTTGTGTGTATCTCCTCTACGGTCCTGGTAGTTTTGCACCGTCACTGTCGATAACTTCAGCGGTAGTAGTGGGTTGCTATAAAATATTGGCAAAGGACTGTGTGTGCAAGTGTCGAAACCCGTGGCGGCCTCTTTAGATCTTATCTGCAGTACGCTGGTGTCGCTGTCCCGCCGAGAGCGAAGGAAACACAACACTTTACCGCTATCCACCAACTCTATAACTGATAAGGCAAACGACCACTTCCGCTTTATCCTACTGCATCAAAGACTATGCGTCTGCTGGGGCCATTCGAGCAGAATGAGAGTGTCAGCAAACGGGCGCAAAGAGCTTTTAGAAATAGTGCTCCATTACTACCATCAAACGTATCCGTAACTTTAATACTTCAGGCATTATTACTCCAGAGGTACCTGAAGAAAATGCCACTTTAAATTGATCAAGTTTTCATTCGCAAAGAGCGCATCACTGCATTCGCTGTTTGCTTTAGGCTTCGAAAGAAAACAGCTGAAGCTAAAAAATTACACATGCACCAAAGATAGCTTCAGCATGCTTTTATGTGCAAGAATGATGAGCTTTACATCTCTGCCATAAAGAGCAAAACAAAGGCAGTAGCACTTGCAGACTTTCATGCCTGGCATGCTGTGCACTGTGCTGCTGTGCTTGACTGCTCACTCACACTCACTCACTCACTCTCTCTCTCGTGGTCACCACTTGTGCTTCTGTGCACTGCACTGATTGCTTGCTTTCTCTCCTCTATACTCTAAACAAGAAAGCGAGCAGCGCAGCGGACGTTGTATAAAGCGTAGTCGGTCGCATAGCAGTGCGGCTGACAACTTCACTAGCGGATGTAGAAACTTTTGGCACAGGTTTTTCATGATTTTTCGGCTCACAGGTCTGTGGGACAGACAAGAAACCATTCGAATTAACCAGGTCCAGAAGTGTAGCATTCAAACTAACATACTTTTCCCATGACAAATATACAGGGTAATATTTTTTGATGGAAACAGAACTTTTAAAAAAGAGTGCAAACTGCTAGCTGTATGCCATCTTCGCTAGGTGTTTCTCGAGTTCGGCGGACTATAGCCGAGGGAATAATTGTAATAGCAAATTGCTAATTAAACTATAATCTGCTAAATAACTTCTTAATTATTGGTGTTACGGGTCATGTTACATTTGCAAAAATGATGGTAATTACTATTAGAGGCCAGACCAATTAAAAGAATTTGCAAAATGTTATTAGTTCTGGGGATCAATCAAAATTCACATTTTTAGCCCGATTTAAAAAAACGCGGCACAGTTTTTGCACACAATTACTAAATTGGGCTAAAAAATGTGAAAACTTATTAACTAATATCTCAAACACTAATACACTTTTGCTATTTCTTTTAATTGGTCAGGCCTCTAATAGCTACTGCCGTCAATTCTGCAATTGCAACATGATCCATAAAACCAAATTAACAGATTTTAGTTAATTAACAAACCTACCACAATGATTATTCCCTCAGCTAATATCCACCAAACTCGAGAAACAACTAGCAAAGACGATAATCAACTAGCAGTTTGCAATCTTTTTTTAAAAATTTTGTTTCCATTTAAAAATATTACCCTGTATGTACCACTGCCAAAAATATAAGCATGTTTCCAATTAACTAATGATTAGAATAAGGCGACCTTGAAAAAATGTCTACTATATAAGGAGCAAACTCCTACTAAAGATGCAGGCAGATGGTTTGATTCCACCTTGACGAAGTAACCCAACTCTAAACTTACAGTGCGTGAAAAACAGAAAAAACATTTCCAAATATCTCCTTCAAATTGATAGCAAAAAATTTAAAAACTGACTGCACTTTGCTTTGCCTATTTGACAATTTCGAGCTTTCATACTAATCTCAAAGAACAGCTTTCACTAACCAGCCACGTGTATCTGGGCCTTTTTGAAGGACCCAAAAATCGTAAATTATAAATTTGGAAGTGACAGCTCTAACAAAAACAACTCTTGTTTTAAAGTGGTGCTTAGTTCAATATCCCTTTAGCATCAATTCAGAATAAAATAAACAGTCTGAACCTGTTTTTTCAGAAACAGATAAGAGAAGCAAGAGAGAAATGAAAGTTTTCATGAGCACTACGGGCGTGATTGAGCTTACGACACCTGTTCTTGGGCACCGTACTGAAACTAGGAAATTTAGTAGGCCCCGAAAGTTGGAACATTCCTACGTTGAAGGGTTTCAAGAGCTTACGAAGACATTACAAGAATCCCGGAACCGCTTGCCACGAGCCACGCAACGCGGAGGACAGTGCACCTTGTTGTGACTCACCCGCGGATGGAGTTATAGTTGATGAAGTAGACAGACAGTGCGAAGGAGAAGAGGCCCAGGGCAAGGGCGAGGAGCATGCATCGCCGGATGGTGAGCTGGCTGGCATTGCACCACGGGTGGATGGCGCCCAGGCTTTCCAGGAGCATGCCTCCCGCTCACCGGGAACATTCACCAGGCCCCGGCTGCATGGCCAACACCGCTGCTCCCCCGTGCCGCCCTCACATCCTGCGGCACAAAGAAAGTGAGCGTTGCTCACATTGAGAGGCTGTTTCTCACGTTCGTGTCTGAGCACGATAGGTTGCACTTTAACCAGCTACAACGAGAGAGTGCACTGGCACCATCTATTGAGTAGTGCTGGAACTCTGAAGTTGTTCTATGCACGACCTGCAAGGAATGGTTGCTTATGACAGTGTCAGGATTATTTCGAGCATGTGGTGAAAGAAGCGAAAGAATAATGCATGAATTGAATCAAAAGTGAAATGAGAACGCACAGATTGAAAGAACAATGTGCGAAAGAATGATGCATAAAATATTTGCAGATTGAAAGTGCTCCACAGCTGCCCAATAGATGGCATTGGCACATTCTCTCGTAAGTGGTCACAAGCAATTCTGATGCGGTCGATCACACTAAAACGCAAATCCGTGAACCTGCCACAGTGACGTGAGCCCGTTGGCAAAAATGCCAACGGGCTCACAAAGATTTTTGCCGTTGGCAAAAATCTTTGTGTGGGCTGTTGCCCACACAAAGATGCATGACTGACACGCTCAGCGTGTGTGCCAGATTTTCCGTGTGCTAGAGGAAGACGCGACACTTTTCTGTTTTGTCAGGGAACCTTGGGAGCCTGCCACCGAGGCCACCTGAAGAGGTTGGTAGGCTCAATGGTTTCGTTGCCATGGTTGTACGTCCCAGGACGAATGCAAATTACCAAAGATTGTGTACACCGATGGCTGGTTCAGAGATATGCGTTTGGGTTGATTGCTTTACGATCACTTCTGACCTTCTGCAACGATACGGTTGCTTTGGCAACTGAGGTCTGTGCAACGTGTCGCAATGGGATGCAAGTAGTAACCTGGCCGGTCATACTCAAACGGAAATGTCTGAACCAGGCATAAATGTGTGCTCAGAAACATTAAAAAGTGGACGGATGCAGCTGAAACACCATGCCGGCTGCCAAATAATTTAATGTTCACACACAAACACACAAAACAGAAAACGAGCAACGTGTCATATTTTGTATGCGTGGATGGTCCCTTTGTTCCATGTGCCTCATGATGGGAAAAACTTTTTGAAGACGGAACTTGACTGTTCTAAACCCAAAGGCACTTCCAAAGATAAAAAAGAAGTACCGCCTAGTCTTAAGCGCCAGACACATGCGCGGTAAAATGTTTGACATGTTGTACAACGCATTGGAAAAATGTCGGAATCTGATGGAATAGACCACTTGCCAAACCCCCCAAGCACCCCAGCCTGCACTCGTGAGATCATGAGAATGGATGTTCCTTCAGTTCCCTAGTTATTCGTAATTTCGACCAATTCGATGCTTACACACTTTTGAGTGTAATCCAGGGTCACCCTGAGTAAGCACTGTGTAGAGTCCAAAGACCTGTCATATCACTTTTAAACTTTCTCGACAATGTCAGCATTTTTGATACTGTGCATGCTATCCATTCTTCAACCAGGCTGAGCTGTAGAAATCTTTTACAATAGTATCATTCTAGTACCAGCTTCAAACAAACTGATATTAACTTAGAAACGCTATAAGTGCTATAAACAGCCCCCCTGACTCTGAGCTAAGTCCTGGTTTTGGTTGTTGAGAATTATCGGCTTTTTAAGCAATTCCTGTTAAAGCAATAATCACGAGAACGATAATATTGTAAGAAATTCCTGCAGCCCAGTCAGGTTGAAGGGTGGATTGCATGCACAGTATAAAAAACGTTGACATTGACGAGAAATTTTAAAAGTGGTACGACAGGTCTTTGGACCCTACATGACGTTTATTCAGGATGACTACGGATTACACCCAAAAGTGTGTAAGCATCGAATTGGTCCAAATTACTAATCACAGAAGAACTGAAGGATCGCCGTTGCTATGATTCCTCGAGTGTGGGCCTGGGGCACCTGAGGGACTTAGAAAGTGGTCTTTTCAGCATGGTCAGATTCCACCATGACATCAGAGGTTGCCGGTGTTTGAACGTATAAACGTGCACGCAAAAGGAAGGGTTGAACACATGCATTGTGCACCGGGAATCTTGGAGGCCGTGATGCGACCAAGTATCCGACTTGTCGTGTGACTCGTTGAACGCTTTGTTGTGCATGTGTCTGGTGCTTTACTCTGAGAAGCAGTCGCTCAAGACGGATCCTTGACGTTCATATATCATAAAGCATGCCTCAGGTTTTTTTGCCATGCACTAACAGTTGCAGAAAGCAATGAAGAAAAATTAGCAGCATTCACTTTCCCAATCTGCAACAAGAACATGCAGCCCCATATTCCCGTGCCGGTTTCGGCCACCAAATTTCATCGTAGCCATGCACTGGGGTTGGCAAAGCATAGGGCATGGAATATTTTCTTTTAAACACCAAAAGACAGCCCACTCCTAGTAATCATAGCGTTTGGATCAATGACGACCTCGGCGTAAATTCAGCTAGTTAGCTATGGCGGGATATAAGCGAACATTGCTGACCGGGAAGTACAGTCATCTTTGCTTCAATTTCCCTTGCCCCGATAACAAGTTTGTTGGGAAAACCTAATCTAAAAACAAGTGTCCTTACAACTTTTCTTGGTTTTACACCAAAAGTTAGCCCAGTCCTCATTTTCACTCGATTTGCTCTTGATTTTAGGTGGGCTACCCCTCGGGATATTACGGTATTATCTTTAAAATGTATAACGGTTGGTTGCCCCATGATGCCACCTGAATCGATTCCTCAATAAAATTAAGACAATTTTCCTACAAAAAAGCGGCTAGTTCCTCTCGCTCCCATGTCATGCCATAGGGAGAAGAAGCAAATTCCTCACCTTTTGGAATGTTTGCAGTGAAGCAAAATCATTGGCCTCAGATGCGGTGCACCACCTTGCACTGGCTAACAGGGGGGCCCATGTTGCTTGCTTTCCTGAGAGAAATAAAAGATGCCACCACGTTGACCAGAGCGGCTAGAGGTTCGACACGCTTAAACTTGCTAGTACCTGCTGGGTTCACTAACTCCACAGTCCTCGAAAGTCAGAACATGGCAAAGTGCAAGGCTTGGGAAACCACGAGGCTGCAAAACTAATCGATTGGCACGTTCAACCAGCTACAAATTGCAAAGTGTGTAACGGAAACTCATAATATTGATTTGCTGAATGTGAGTTCCAACTCTGCTCCTGCCTCTTTTGATGTGAAGATGCGTTGTACTGACACAGGTTCACGTTACCCAGCGTTTCTGGAACTGTGAGTCACGGCAGCATTTCCAAGAGACCGCAAAGTGGCTTGCGAATTAAAAAAAAAACACATTAACTTTGCTTTTCTGCGATGACATTGATCAAAACAAAGCACAAATTGCAGAGTTGAGGCAGAAGTGAGTGTAGCGGTGTCCAATCTCCATATTTGTTTTGAGAAACTGTGCCTTAACAAACAAGCTCACTGTACAATCCTGCTGGCATGCATGTTGTTTTTTTTCTTCTTTTGGAATGGTTTCTAGCCCAGCTGATTCACTGGAACTACAGTAACCATCAGATAAAATTTCAGCATAAATCTTGGGCATTACTGCTTATGCACTGAAACTGCAACACACATTAAAGACGCCAAAGTTAGTGGTCATGCCCAACTGAACAAATCGCCTTTCGAGTGTGGAGACGAAAGCTACTGCATTTCGACACATTCCTGCTGTCAAGACCTACACAAAACCAAGTTTATTAAACAAAAACAAATTCCACCTGCAATTTGGAGATGGTTAAATGACTCACTTTGAAAAACTTATATGAATAATGCTTCTTTGCACTAATAGATTGCACTCAGAAACAATGACTGAAGGCTTTAAGGCTGTGAATTCGCATAACGTAATTACAAAAGCACCCATATACTGCAGACAAAAAAAAAAAATATATACATGAGGGCAAAGCTTTAATGCTATGCCCCAGAGTGGGAGGAAGTCTCTTTATAGTTTTTCCCAAAATGAGAAAGTTCCTTTTTTTTTTTTCCTGTAAGAGGAGATGATGGCCAACTATTTTTTATGTTTGCGTAAGCATTGAAAAGCATGAGAGAGTATTGTCAAGGAACTACAGCTTTGATCATGGGCTTCTGACTCCCGATCAGAAGGTTGCATGTTTGGGTCACGTCCGGGTCACCAATGTAGAGAGACTGACGAAAAGTGACTACGTCTGATGAATTCCGAGATCGAACTGATCCTGCTTTTTAATTCCACGCAATCTTTTTCCAGTGGCTATCACCACAGGCTCAAAAAGCACAGACATTGTACATAAAACCATAAAAAATTGCCAGAAATAGGCAACAAAAGTCCTTATACCATAGTGAAATAGAGCCAGGTCATATCATGCAAGTGAAAAGTAAATGAAAAAAGCAGATGCCAATGAAATAGTATTGAATACACAAAATTGCAAAAATGATGAAATAATTTTTTTTAAACGTGGCACCCATGTCTACACGTTTGCAAGTCCCGCTTCAGGGCGCTGCCATCTTGTTCGGTTCGGGTGCGCTTGGACGCATCACAATCCGATTACGAAGCCTTGCTAAGGCGTCCTAATCGGATTATGGCCGCGCCCAAGCGCACCCAACTGAGCAAGATCGCGGCACCCTGAGACTGGATTTGCAAACGTGTATAAGGAACAAAGTAGAGTAGTACAATATAAAAACAAGTGTAATTTTAAGCCAGTAGAGCTCCAAAATTAAATTAAACATTTTCCCATGCCAAACTTAAAACAATAATCTGAATGATAACCCTAACAAACTTACACCATTTAAAAAACTATACAAACCTACAACATTTAAAAATTTTCAAACATTGGAAAGTTCAGAAGATTCAAACTTTTGCCCCTGCAAGCATTGCAATGTTGGTACTGTGAAGCCAAATGAATTAAAATAATTTTACTGTGGCTCTTATAATATTACATATAACTAGGGTTTTAACCTTCCGGTTATAATTAGGGCTGGGCGTCAATTAAAATTTTTAACCCGATTAATTGCCACCCTTTAATCGATTGAGTAATCAATTAATCAGTCTCATTAATTTTCATGCCTAACTTTTTATCTTTTTTTTAAAGTCAAAATATATATATATATATTTTTTTGCTTTTGTTGAATATGTTGTAAAAGCCACAATATACAATTTTGATTATGAATCAATCCCAATGTGTAGTTAACAGTTCGAAGACACTCACGCTCACAGATTATTACTGAAACTGCATGAGGCAAAAAAGGTTTGTTGATATTCTCCCGCAAGAGCGACCTCCTTTTATTGTACACAATGGTCTCTGCTGCGCTAAACAGACATTCGAACGACGTTGAAGTGGTTGGGACACATGTAACCTTCTGCACTTGTCAGGAGTGATCTTGTTCCTACAGTTTACTTTAGGCTAAAATTTGACCTAAAGTTTGCTCTTCATCCAGGTGTACTTGTCCACGTCTGCATGGTGAAAGCGTGTAATTTTTACTTTCTTTTGGTTCGTCAAAATTTTACCGATTAACCAATAAAAAAAAATGTATTGTAGTTAAAAAATTAATTGAATAATTGGTAGGTTAATCAATCAACCGCCCAGCCCTAGTTATAACCAATAAAAACTGAAAAAACATATGCCTGTAAAGTTTCAGTTGATTCTGGTTTATTCGGAAAACCCCAATACATTCCAGGTTACAGCGACAAGAAAGATCCTGGATCCAAGTCTCGTTAGAGCACCAGGTCAGCAGTCCTAGGATGAAGCAACTCGTCTCTTTCGCAAGCTCAGATAATTGGCAAAATGGGCTTATCGTCTATGTCCATTCAGGATCACGCATACATGCAACAGTATACCCGCAGCGCATTAAAGAGCTGGGCTAAGCACGTGCATTACGAAAGCCACTGTCCAGGTTTCCGGCTTCTAACAAGGAGGAGGAGGTCATGGTTCAGTAACAGTAAAAGCTATAATAATAATTATAATATTTATATAAAGTGCCCCAAAACAAGCAAATGATCTTGAAATTATATACATGTATTATTTATTTATATGTTTGTTTATATTTACTACAATGAGCTCTCCGCTACATCAGGTGGTGTTGAGGCCTAACGTGTTGTGAATAGATATATACTGCTTGCAATTAAAAATTTTTTTTAAGTTTTTTTTTTTTTGTGCTTGTGTGTGAATGTTTATTCAAAAGTCAGGAAAATTGAAAATACAACCAAATCAGGCTCTTATAAATGCAGAGTTACAAAAGTTCTTAATTTAGTGGATATAAAATTTTATAAACACTGTATTTGCCCTAAAAAATTGACTCAGGAAACAAAAGCTTTCTGAATCATGCCAAGACTAAAGACTGAAAACAAAGATCCCTACATATAATCCATATATCTTAAGAAACACGAAAAACATAACTTTTCTCTCTCTTCATTTCAAACATGAAAAAGCTGACACAGGTACTGTACAGACTTGTGTAAAATTTGCCAAAAAGGAAAAAAACATTTAGACAGTAGACAATTCCAGTTGAGGCTTTCAGGCTTAACTTCAAATGCATTCCATAAAATTAGCGACAATTGACACGGACCAACTCGAATTATGCTGTTAGATTCCATAATCTCCCAAGATTGCTTCACATGCTACAATAAAAAGTAAGATTTTATTGAAGCACACTGGAACCCAGTGATGATCCATCTATAAAATTTTATACTTCGCAACTAAATCATCACTGGGTGACGACAGTCAAAAACATGAGCTGTATTCGAAAAACAAAATTTAACACCTTTCACTTTCGTTCAATATTTGGGACATGTCTATGTTATTATAAGTCATGTTCACAAGGGGATTCACGAGGAGATGCTCTACTTCCTTATATTGCTAAGGCCTTAGCTCCCAGTAGGTTTCCAACCTCCCTGTATAACAGAAATGCCACATGGTGTTGCACTTTCTCTGGGCCTCCAATACCCAAAAATAAGCCTCCCTAGACTTTAGCCATGGTTAAGATCACTCCCCTTATTTTAGTGCCCCAAACATCCTCCAAGTCCCAGCAAACCTGAAGTGACAAAAATAAAGCACAGAAAACAAGCAGAATGTACAATAAACACTGCAGGATATAAGCAAAAAAGTGTAAGGAAAATCTAATGTAGGGATTATGTTTATCCTCTATCATAAACGATCTTCTGAAAACAAACCAGCAACACACACACACAAAAAAAAAGGAAGAAAAGCTAGGGTGTCTTTCATAGTATACATCTCTTCCAGTTTGGCATATAAAAGTAGCGGAGAACACAAAAAACTTGCCCGAAATCTCCCCGAGGAATTCTGATCGCTCCATTCTCCATGGATCAGTGACCCTGTAGAAACTCAACAAACTTACTTTTTCGTAAAAGAAAAAGGGGGGTCTCCAACGTGGGAGGTTTTTTGCACAACAGTAAGCTTTATCGGGACATGTTCTCTGAGAAGGCTTCTTCGTGCCAGCCTACCTAAGGGACTGGGCGGCTTATCGGGTTGACACTATCTGGCCACCCTAGGGCTACTCAAACAAGTACAGGAAGGGGCGAGGAGGCAGCTACACTCCGGCTATTGATGTTGACAGAGTCCTTCCCGGCTGCTCACTTTGAAACAGGACAGACAACGGAAGAGCCCCCCACGCTTTCGAGGAGCCACTCAAGCGTAGAACATTCCAGCTTTGCCTGTCTGTACCGCAACTCTCCTCAAGTTTGTTCAGAAATAAAAAAAAGGAAAGTTGCATATTTTAGGCGTTTGTTTGACAAACGTCAAAAGAAATTTGAATGGCAACAGAGACGTCTTGAGAGGAGACTTTTCCGCAACGTTTGTGTCTGATAAGTTCCCTGTTGCTATTCCCATTTTTTAACGTTCAAAATTTCTCGAATAAAAATATTTTTTAAGTATGTTGCATTTCTTTGAGCAAGATAGGCTCCATGCATAGCTTGCCAACTAAGCGGAAATCCACGAGTGTACAGGCCCTGTTATTGCGAGCAAGCGAAGAGAATACTGAAATGCACCACTTGAACTGATAGGGAATATCTAATTTAAGATAAAATTAAATTAATTCATCAATGCCTGATATGTATAATAAAATAAATAAAAAAGTGTCACAGTCAATGCTATTAGGTTGAAATTGTTAGGGTAGGGTAGTTAGGACAAGACACCAAGCCTATAGAACATAAAAGGAAGGCAAAGGGGTTCCAGAGTGCCTGTTCAATGTTGAGTTGTTGAAAAGCTGGTCGTGAAAGCACTGCAGAGTTTTTGTGCCTTCCAATTTTTTTGTCTAAAACTTCTAAAACTCACTTTCTGAATATTCAAGTTCAGTTAGAGGTGAGTGGGGTTCGACAGGCGCGTCATCATTTCGTCAGTTTATGGCAAACTAATACCGCACAAGATTGAAAAGGTCACAGACACGGTATAGGAAGACTGAGGTGGAGTAACACTGTCTCCGGAGGCGTCAAACTTTCATCCCTGTTTCTCACGTGCGCCACCAGATGACGCCACAATTGTCGAGGCCAACAACGGCCATCTGCTACGTGCAGATAGAAATGCTTAGCGACTGCAGCGAAGTTTGGCACGTGCTGAACTGAATGTAGTGGCTAAACATGACACTTTCTGAGCGGCGGAATATATTCCTGGCGTTATATAAAATTCAAATAAATAATAAATAAAGGGCTTTTGGCCACTGTCATTTTTATTTTTATAATTTATACATATGGCACGTGCTTTCGTTCTTCCAGAAGCAACAGATACTACCGGTTTTTTTATAATAAAAAAAAAAAAAGAGGTAAAAGGCACGTTATTGGCACACCCTTTAAGAGATATAGTTTATGTCCATGGACCACACTTACACATGTGTGAACTACTTTATTTTAGTGGGCTCAATATTTTGCAAATTCAACAAAGTGTCGTTTTCAGGAATATTTTGCAAATCAGGGTGGTATGCTATGCATTTGTTACCATCAAAGGGGAATCGGTGGCCGAGTGGTTTAGCGCACATTAGCTCGGAGGGCGTGGATCCTGGGCTCAATTCCTGCCCGTTTCGATGTGGATAAGCATCGTACCAGCGTGCGGTCGTGTATCACTGCTGCGTGGTGCACGTTAAAGACCCCAGGTTAGCGGTTGTACCGCACTGGCTAAATTGCTCATCTACAGCTCAGACACCAGACCTCCACTGAGGCAGACTAACTTCCGGTTGTATAAACATACACACAACAATTTGCTTCTGCCATCAAGAACCCAATCACATTATCTATTTTTCGTGATAGTATTTAACTCTCAAGAAAAGGTTCTCACAAAAATTAAGTAGTTTACAGTACGTGAAAAGTGCTTTCGGGTGGTGTGCTACTTTTTCTATCGTAGGATTAAGCCAACACGGTATATTAAAACTCTCTAATGGAGTTTACCTGCTGACAAGGCTCACTGAACTTTAGTTCCCGTGCACAAATGTAATAAGGCAAACACGGCAGAGTTAAGTATCAATATGTGGATTTTGTTTATTTGACAGAGAACTAATTTGTTAACATAATTTATAAAACTACTTCAGAAAACAGCAACATTTGACAAACAAACAAATTTAATTTTTTTAAAATTTCAAGTACAATTATTATGCAACTACTACGCATAACAATCAAAAAAGCTTGAACAGTAGAACAGGTTTAATTTGGCACATTTTGCAAATTTCTTTCTGAAATAATTGCCTTAATAAACCTTATCGGATCTCCAAAAATTTTTGGTCTTTCCAGGACAGCCTTTGAGAGCTTGTGCAGATTTTGAGCTTTGTTTGCCTGATTAATTTAGGATGTTTTCAATACTGACACTAGCTCTCCTTTGCAACATGGTGCCGTTTGCTGGAAGGGGGTACTAACAATCCGTGGGTCCTTTCATTTCTTTTTTTTTTTTTGTCTCGTCAGGCAGTTTGGGCAGCCCACCGTTTCTTTCACTAGAGCGGCTTACCGTGGTGCTCATATAAGAATGTGGCCCTTATAGACAGCTTCCCATAATTTGGTCACAAACTTCAACACGAAAGGTCTCTCAAAAATCGGCTATAGCAGGCTGTCTTTGCACGGGATTGCATGACACCACACCTTCGGGCGGTCCTCTTCCTTGAGAGTAGCAAAAACGGCGAGCTTCTCCGCGCACGTCTTGTATTCTGTGTTGCATCGTGGCACAAAGCACTTCTTCCCCATTTCCAGCAACTTCTGGAAGCCAAAACTGACGAAAAACAAAACGCGAACCATAAGAAAATCTTGTTAAACTGCATGGCGTTGTGACCCGGCGTATACTACCGCTACTAAAAGAACAAACTCCTCAGCCTCCAGGTTGGTGGCGCACCCTGGTGACAGGGCAGAGAATCGCGTGCTGAATTTTGACATGGCGGCTCTTCGGCGGAAGCAGAGCGTTATGCCACCAGAAGTATTTCTGTCACTGGTGTCACAGATATCTAAAAAAAAAAGATTCTCATCAACCTTTCACAAAGCTTACATTCTGTGCAGGGTAACCCGAAGAACCATCCAAGACTGTGTTGGTGAGACAAAAAGGATGCATGAACGTTGCCATTTAAATTGTTAAAATTGCATTTCTTGGACAAATACATTTTAAAATATTCTTGTGAAGAGAATCGCTTATCTGAACTAAAACCTGCCAATGAATTTCTTCCTCCTCAAAATTGTCCACTTTTTCTTCACAACAAAGGAATCTGCCCAATGAAAAAGGTACTTATTATTTCATCTCACCATACTTGAAGCATAAAGGAAGAAAAAAAAGGATAACTCCACTCCACGCAAGTTCTGCATCTGGTGTTGTGACGATCAGAAAAATTACAGTTTTCAAGATACTTTCGAATTGAGCCTTCCAAAACCTGTAAATAGTGCATGCCTAACATGAGTTCCAAATTTTATTTTTAATGTGCTGTAAATTTCGGTCAAAATTCTGACTTCATTTTTCAAGTGAGATCTTTATCACAATTTCCAAAACGTTTTCTTCCCAGGATGTAGCACTGTTCTTTTTTGAACAAATATGAATAAGTACTCATTGACTAAAATAATAACATTTTAACGTGGCCACGGCAGACTGTAATGACCAGGATTACATAGCTCTTTTATTGTCAAAAGTATAACCTCAGCATGATGCAGATGAAAGTTTCTCTCAAGCTTCAGCAGATATATGAAGGGCTGAAAATACATTGTAAAATCAATTTTTTCCCAAAATGGCCAGTTTGTATGCAAATTTTATTTCACAATTGTGTGAATGCATTTTGTATGAAGTATTATTTCTCTCTTATGTACAGCTATTCACTCATGTTTCTTTGATTGGTGACTTGTTAATGTATAAGCTTAAGTTTATTTTATGTGTTCTTTGTTGCTGTTCCGTTTTGGGGGCTCGGGGCTAACCAAGCTGCCCAACAACTTTTTTTCCCATGCCCTCCACAAACATTGCATCTTCGTTGGAAAATAAAATATATTATAATTAGCATTGGAAAAAAAAAAAAAAAAAAGCTCATCTTCTTTAGGACTGACAGAGTTGTGACACTGGAGCATTTAAACATGACATGTACCTTTTTCAGGTGCTATCTGAGAACACAGCAAGAGTTTCAGTATCATACAGTATTATGTTTACAACCCACGAAGAGCAAAACAGAAATAGAACATGATACAACAGTTACACATGACTGTAAGCCAGTCGTTTGTATCAGTGGATATTAAGCACAGCTTTTTTTGACTAGAAAAGCTTCAAGTTACCAAAAACATGACTGCCTCCACACTTAGACCACTGAGGCAGGTGTAATATTTTGTGCCGTTTGGGCCGTACACCTGTCATACTGTAGTGTGTATACAGTATGAAAAAACAAAACTTCAGAAGAGGTTGGAGGAAATAATCTCATTTCATTTATTTTGCCTCAGAAGTATCAAACAATGTATTACACTTTAAGGAAAGGTGGAGAAGTGGTATATAGTACATACATGTAAACAAACGTTATACCCAGAAATGTATGTATACATATATAACAATAACAAGTACACTGTAAATATCAGAAATATAACGACGTTAGAGAATACGACATACGAGACACTCAAATTGTTGCTTATATTTTCATAACTTTATATGCCAATAAGCGTAACAAAAAGAATTTATAATCTAGAAGTAGTCAAGGAAACAAATACATTAAAAAAAATCAGCTCTTTACAACTACATTTAATCGGTATTTTGGTTCTGACAGAGTCACAGAGCGACAACTACAACTGGTTCAGAGAGTGACAACGTATGAAAACTCACTCCAGTCCTTCACGCATAGGACAAGCTGGCAACGTCGGCCTATTCACTCTCTTCCAGGAAAGCATCGCGACGTGCCCTTCCTTCCCAAGCTGGTAATTACGAAACCTTCTCCTCGAAAGTTCCACGACCTCGCTTCAAGAATCTAGACCAGAGAGCGCGCGATAGTATCACGCAGAAACGAAACGAAAACATCTGTGTGCACCGCCCGTATCCGACTCGGTCTTCCGCGCGCAATGACGTCCGCTCTAACAGCAACCCCCGAAAAAAGAAAGCAGCGAGACTGAATTTCACAATCGTTGCCCGCGCTTTGGTGACAAAAAAAATGACGAAACCGATCGGTCCCCAAAGCCGCTGCGAAAGCGCGCACAACCGATCAATAACACCGCCCGAGAGACTGACAAATCATATGTTCCGTGTACAAAACACGAGAAAAGTGGATTCACTTTTTGCCCGTTCTGAGAAAAACAAGTATTTCAGAACCCACGCCCTCTGGGAGAACGCGGAGGGAAGTGCCAAGTGCATACGATTACGCGATTTCATACATTCTCTGTTGAGCAAGAGATGCGATCCAACTCGCAGGACGACGACGGACGACCAAAATTGCGGCTTATATTGAAAGGTAGGAAACATTTTCGTCGCTCTCGAGCTATTAAACAACCACACCCAGACAGTGAGCATCTGTAACGGTCAGACTATACCGCTAATCAACGGGAGACTCATTAAAGGTACGAGTGAACGAAGGTTACGATGAGAGCGGACGGCGAGAAGATTTAACTTAGGCTTAAAACGCGGCACACAAGCTCAGGCGCGAAGTCCAGCGGAAAAACTTACCCGGGATGGTGGCAGAACACTCGAATGTCACGTCCGACGTGAGGCCAGTCTGAAAGCTGGAGGTGCACTGTTCACAAACCAGGGTAAACACGGCGCCGCGAAACAAAAACCAGCAAAACCATAGCTGCCGCAAACACATCCGTCACACGGGCGTCACTGCGGCATCAGGAGCATCGCATCAGCGTTCCGTCGCGCGCTGTTGCCAGACCTTGAATGAAGTGCCGTCAAAACACCGCGCGGTTCGGATCTTTCTTTCTGGCGCGTAATTTCGAAACCCGAAATATCGCTCCCCATCTACGACGGTCTTTGTGGCGCTTTTACTAGGAGGGAATGAATGAATAAATACATTTTAGTAGGGTATATAATTGGTGTGGCTACTAGATTACAAATATTTGAAAAAAAAAAAAAAAAAAAAAGCTGGAGACAACGGACGAAGAAGAAAAACATAAAACATCTCAAAACGTTTCAGTTGAGACGTTTTGTGTTTGTCCCCTTCATCGTTCGACGTCTCGTGTATTTTTTTTTCAAATATGTGTAACATCAACCAGCTCGCTCGTTTACTTACTCTTTCCTCAATCATGCTACTAGGTTGTTTTTTTTGTTTTTTTTTTTGTCTTTGTTGTTTGATAGACAGATGACTGCAGTGGCGTCTGAACAGGGGGACGGGGACCCCCTCCCCGTCCCCCTGTCCAGACGCCACTGATTGCCTTTTTACTTCCTGTGTAAGCAATACATGGGAGAAAACAGAAAATCGCTCTCAAGCGCCCCCCCCCCCCCCCTCCCCGTCCCCTCTACCGAGTAGTTCCGACGCCCCTGACCACTCTGACTGATTGACTTGCTCATGTTACAAATAGCTACAAAGGTAGACCATCGGTTGCCCATTCCAACAGAACACAATGGTATATACTAGCGTCTGATTATAACGGGGGTTATTTTAATAATCTTACGTGGTCTCTAAAGAAGAAATAGTCAATAGTGCAATTATTTAGAATATCTATTTTCTTTAGTTCGGCTAGAAACAAAATAACGATAACAATATTTGTATGTTTACGACACACTGACAAATGAAAACAGTATGGTTATTTTCAGGAACATGACTATTTACATATTCCGAGGGACCTGGATGTGCTGCAAATTCACAATGATAGCTCATATCAGCAGACATAAGTGAAAGCTCACCTTGAAGCAATGTTTAGACATTGCCTCTACTTAAAATCAGGTTTTGTTAACTTAAAAAAAAAATCTAGGACAAAAAGTAAAATGGCGAAAACCTATTTTAGGGAGCTACGCTAAAAATATTTATGGAAGCTGTTGCTGAATCACCGGGAAACAATAGGACACTCTATATATTGACAAAATTATTTGAAGAAAATAACATACTGACAAGCAAGCTAAATACAAAAAAAAAATGGATAGTAAACTATCGGCATTATACTATCGAAAAACTGGGTAGATAATCAAGAACGGAAGATTATAAACAAATAAATGTTTTCGGACATTTTTATTTGTTTACGCTTTTATTGCGTCACGAGAATGCTTGCGTTATACTATTGTATTCTATATAGTTTACCCGTATGATGCTCGAAAGATTTTTAAAAACCAAACACCATTCAAATACGTAGTTTTTTTTTTTTTTTTTTTTTTTCAGGCATCATTGACGTTGTTTAGTTTAAAAAAATGGGTTTCCGACTTCGTCTTCCTATGGATCCAACATCATCTCTGTAGTCAGTGACAAAGCGAGGACGGCAGAGCGTTCATTTTGAACGCCCGGCCTCCAGAACGCCCTCCCTGCCTTCCACCGTGCTTTGGGAGCGCGCGTTAGCTCGGGGTGCACGATCGATACGCCGAAGTATTCGTCGAAGGTAGACGAGGCTTGCGCTGAAGTCTAGACGACTGAAGACCCTCCGCTTCCGTTCTGAGCTTGTCAGTTACTGTATACCTACGTCTACTACAACACTCAGTTGGGAAACTCAGCCTTGAAACCTGGGCCGTTGGTGCCCACTGAGACCGAGCTAAATGCGATAACGCGCCACCCTTCAGCGACGAGTTGAAACATGAAAGTTGCTTTGGCTACTGCCAGAGTCACTGAAGGTTCCCAGAGTACCGAAACCCCCAGGCTCGATATGCCAAGATGGCGGCTCAATCTTTTTTTTTTCTTTACTGTGGTACCATAGCTTTTAGAGAGCTTGTTTTTATGTAAAAACAAACGAAAAAAAAGCTATTTTCTTATGAACTTTTATTGGAGATTAGTACAAAATAACAGGAGCGTGATGTTTTCTAAAATGTTTAGTTTACAAGGTTTTGCCGCACAATGAATATTGTTTTTATACAATAATGTCTCACCGGTGATTTCAGTTAGCGCGTCCCAAACTGGATGCGTCCTAACTTCATTAGTCATTTGCGGCGCGTCTGCTTGGGAGACGAGGGCTGGCGTCCCAAACCCCTTCCACCGCATACGTTTCGGCGCCGAAATGGCCGATCAAAGCCAAAATAGAACAATCGCAGTGGACGCTACCCAATGCGATACTCCTGACCAGCCGTGCCGTTCCCCGAGTGGCCGCTGCGGGAGAAATGGCGGCATTGCGATCGCCATTAACTCGTGTCTCGAGTACGGATCGGTGCCACTTTTCAGAGCAGGCTCTATACCTACATTATGAAGCCTAAAAAACGAACCAAAGGTCAGTGTGGTGTGCAGATGGGGAGCTGCGTCATCGCCCTCCAGTCGATGACCTAGACATTCGAGCACTGCGGCCTTGTTAATGGTACTTTGTTCTCCCATAAGCAGACAGTGCGATGGGAGCTACGCGCTCTCCGGACCAATCAACGGCCCCTCTTTCGTCACCTGATTCTGATCTCTGCGCGTGGTGGATATGGGGAGGGAGCGTGATCACGTGGCGAAAGATGAACGCACGACTGGTCCGAACGAACATTTTGGTTCCATCACACTCTCAGCTTATATCTCGACGTGAAGAAGTGGGACGAGTTTGATCGCGCGCTTTATGTGTATAAGGGAAGACGTGTGTGCGAAGGTTTTGTGGACTTTTAGACCTGGCGAAGATCATGGACGAGCCATAAAAATGCGAAGACCTGTTTAGTGCACCGCTGCGAAGCGACGCGTGAGAAACCAGCTCCCCGGAACAGCGATAAGACAGATGAGCAAAATTCCTTTGCGTTTACGAGTGGCTGATGTCGTCGGCTTCGCCATAGTGGCATTCACGTCAGTGTGATGAATCTGAAGCGATTACGCAATCAGGAAAAAGTGTTTTCACATCACATACTTGTACGCGTCATCATCGCTCGAGCGTTTGAGGGGTTTGCCTCTTAATTGTGGAACTGATTTTCTCATTGACTAACCCTCACAAAAATATTTATCCAATTTCTACATAATCGACTTAGAAAATGTATAGAGGCTATAAATATTCTAAAGAAAATGTATCCACTTTTCTATCTACTCATTATAGCTTTGTGGCCGCTTTTTTCTGTAGACTTTCTATAGAACTTAGTGTGCAACTCAACTCTGTTACGTCACGGCGCGGTGGTGGCGCGTCGAGCGCACTTCGGTCTGGAGCTGTGCGTGGAAGTCGCCACGTGAGACGTGCATTTCTCCGTTGTTTAGAGAGAAACTAGACAAAAACCTGGGCCCTCTCGTCAAAACGCCGCGACTGGGGCTGTAGCAAAAGATTCGAAAAAGGTTTGAAGGTATATTTTCATGTGCTCGGTTCGTCCGAGAACGTGGCTATATGGCATGAAAAGGGAAAACCAGACGCCGTCGGACTACGATTGCTCCCCAACAACACCGAATGTCCATCGGACATACAGAAAAGGTCCGAATATCCATGTGCAAAAGTGTATGTCCAATGAATATCCTAAGGGCCGCCGAAAGCGGACGCCCGTTATCAGATGTACATTTGACACCCAAAAAACCGCGTAGCGATGCATATCCGTACGACGGCATTCAGCGGAGCTCGAAATGCACTGAAGCGACTGAAAAGTGTGAGTAAGTAAAGCGAATTGTTTCGTTTCAATTTCTTTTTCGGAAAGGTTTATATTTCTATGAAATTTCATTAACAATTTAATTTATTTATTTACAAATGTCGCATAATCCGTGAACGAGACTAATCGTGCGGGTCTTTTATATGTGATCGCTGGCTCGCGGCTTCCTGGCTAACTCCATCTAGTGTGATCTCGCCAATCTTTCTTTCTCCCGTTCCTCGGCTGTTTCGCTGTTTCGGCCTTGGCGGGAATCTAAAATACATTGAAACGAAAGACGTACAGCGACGGCTTGTACAGTTTGTACTACTGTGATTCGTCTCCTGATCAACACCAAGGCCTGAACGAGGATGGCTTTCGTACGTAAGTGAACTGCAGTTTTTTATATACGAATATGAATTGAGTTAGAATATTGCGCAATTCGCCGGTCAAGATCACAGCTTTTAGGCGGGAAAGCTGAAACCAGGGATGGCCGCCAGCGAGCTAATTAAGGCACTAATTAATAAATATACTCCTGCTAGAGCTAAAATAGAGCGTCAAAATATATAATGTTTTCAAGTGTCGCAGGCTTCCACATGAAAACAGTTGGGCTATTTTCCCTTTGTGCCATCTTACGTGAGCATGAGGCAACAAACAGTTTCATTTGTTTCAGCGAACCAGGCGTTTACGATTGTGAAGTTTGGCGACGATGGTACAATTGCGGTTGTCCACCCAAGGATAGAAGACAACCTGTTTGTGTGGCCGCCCGAAAGAAGTTCTACATGAATTCAAGATCTTGTAAAGAATAGAGTGTGTCCTTTGCCTCACCGGAACTGATACAGTTGCACTCCACTTAGATGGTTTGGTAAGTTGTGCGAAATTGCAAGGTATTCTCCAATCACTGATCTTTCACTATGTATTGTTTCTGCGTGCAGATTTCTATTAAAAAGCAAGACTCAAGCTTCCTCTCGCAGAGAGCTGTGCTTGAGCAGTCTGGCTTTACTGAGGCTGAGAGCTCCCTCCCAGCGTAGGGGAGGCCATGCCTGCCCAGGCCGTGACTTTTTTTTACAAGCAGAATTTGTCATTTCAGAAGCCTTAGTGAAGGAGGGGGCCTACCTGTCATGACATTCAAGTGGCCATTAAGGACCGGTTTCGGCGGTCAAAGGAACGACTTCGCCCACAGTATGTACACATAGCTAATATGGATACAGTAGTGTCCTAATTAGGACAGTTACTATATTTTTAATGAATCTGCATAACTATTTATAACTTTCAAATGCCTATTACTGTTCTACAGATAAGACGGCCTCTACGGGCACCTCAGTTGACTGTGCAATGCAGCACCTAGGAGCGCAAACAGTTGCCTTTTATTTTATTTTTCAAATGCCTAGCACTATTTTACAGAAAGAGAGCTTTTACAGGCACCACTTAGTTGTGCAAAGAACCACCTCAGAGCAAAATCTGTTGCTTTTTATTGTATCAAAAAGGAAAATGTTTTTAGTCAATAAAACGGTCTTCATGTTGAAAACTTTTTATGCATGGTTTCTTCCAGCTTGAACTTTTTTCCGTTGTCTAAACCCTTGTCTAAACCCTTATGTTTACCCTCGTCTAAAGCCTTATTGAGTGGGCTCTGTGGGCCTAACATCCCATACCAAAATTTTGTATCAAAAGTCTTCTAGAATTCCAGCCAAATTCATCACTTGCTCAGCATTTGACGTCCATCCCGCCAACCGATCAAAATCATTGCCTTTTGCACACATGTTGTCCAAATGCAATAGAGTTCTAGCTAGCAATTATTTATTTTGCGGGAAAAAATCTAGCACATTTCTTTGGTAGCTAAAGCGATTAGTTTGAGCAACATGTCATAATTTCAAGTGATTGTCATGCAAAATAGGTTTCAAGTACGAAAACAGCTTCATCGAGCAGCACGATCAGTCAGACAATTTAACAGCCTAATTTCGATTGAAGGCCTATTTCACAAAGCACGAAAGTATTAAGACATTTTAAAAAGTTGGTTATTATTAATAAAATGTGTTAGAAGATTTGAAGAAAACTTGGCAGACGTTTTCGATTATATTTTGTGCAGCATATATATGGTAATGCCATCGCTGAAGTATGCCTTTTATCTAAATTATGCCGCTATTTGATATGGCTGATATATGCAGCTTGATGGAGCTGTGATTGTACCAAAATGCAGCTGTAACTTCCGCACATATATGGGATGTCCACTGGACATCCCGATACTTACCATAAAAACTTTTTATGGATGTCCACAGGATGGCCAGATCTCCACTTTGGGATCTAGAGAGGATGTCCATTATCGAATGGTGTAGGGATATCTAATTTGTCTCATCGGGCCCTTCCCACGTACCTTTTTCGGACATTGGGGGATATCCATAGGACATACGAATATCTATTTAAGTATGTCCCATGGACATAGTCACAGAATTCAATAACTATTTTTGCCCTTCAATGGTTATGGTGTTGTCCGTTCCCGGGTTTGTGAGTGGGGTGCGCGAGCGCCAAGGACAGGAGCGCGAGCTTAGCCCGCGCGCGCGAGGTTTTGTGGAACACACCGCGGAGCAAGGTTGCGACGGTGTGGATGGTCGGCGCTGAGCAGATCCGCGTCGGTATGGTTGTTCGAACACCGAGAAGGTATTCGACGGAGAGGGGTATGAGTGCTTGTGAGTGAGTGTTGTGCGTCACTACAACACCCAAGCCACCATGGCTTCTCGACCCCGACTGGCGGCGCAACGAACCGGACCTCCACCTGCACCTTGGAACGCTGACTCGGCTCTCCTCCTCCAAAACTGTATGACAACCTCGATTTGACTTTTGATATTTTTTTTCTTTCATTCTTTCGAATGTGTGTACGTCCTGCGCACATTTCCCTTACTTTTAAATTATTTTATATAAAATACTGTTCGCAACGTCGGCATGCTTTGCTCTCACTTCCTCCCGCCTCTCAGGATGTCTATCGCCAAGGTGTGGTCCTAACACCTGGACAGCGGTCCAAGTCAAATTACAAATTTGTTTGTTTAAATGGGATATTTAACATCCGAACCTGTGACAGACATCCATTGTCGTGCTGTGCGTTGTGCGGGAAGCACTTTGCATTGATTTCACGGATACTTGTGGTCATCAGATTTATTTGTTTTGTTCCAACATGAACGCGGGAAAACTTTCAATTTGTTCGGACCACCTGCGGACTACATTCAGTGCGTCTTCAAGTTGAAACGGCCGCCTGATGGTTCGAACTGTCGTCTTCTCTTTCAAACGTTTCTGCTTGTCTGCTCTTTCAGACGTCACCAGCCCATAGACGAAAGGTTGGCCCAGTAATTGCTTGCGATAAGAAGTAAATGCAGGCCTCAATATATATATATATATATATATATATTTTTTTTTTTTTTTAAGTTTTAAGGTTGTTTGGGGTAAGCAGGTTCGCTGTAAGCAGTAGATACAAGGATATGTTGATTATTGTAACCTGTGGCCATCTCCGACTTGTTATGCCTGATTCACTTGGTTCGATTCTGTTTGCCATTTTCAGTATCGACGTCTACCATCTAAACTACGGTTCACGCTTTTGCAGCCCGAGCGACGTCGCGACTGAAAATTGCGAGCGGAGTCTCATCTTGCGAATCAGGTTTTAGCGTCCATTCTACGGCGTCCACGCGGACTGAATCGCCGCATGTCACATTATTCACTCGAACTTTTTCGGTGTACGAGCCTCGGTAAGTTCGCTGAGGCCGCTAAAGTAGTCAGACATTGCCAGGAAGACGTAGAATCAACAATTACAACGCGAGCAAGAGCACGAGGATTCACACCGACGCAGACAACATCGCATTTCAATGGTTTGATTAGGAGCGACGGCGAGCTTCTTGCTTCCACACCATCGCGCATGC